>NC_056443.1:8673537-8973537 GCF_018296145.1 Oncorhynchus tshawytscha | reverse complement strand
AGTAGTGCACTATTAAGGGAATAGGGTGTCATTTAGGACGTGTGCTTTGTCACATGTCGAGCACTTACTTATTAAGCAGCCCACTTCAGACGTTGTGCTATCACTTGATTCTATCTAGAGGCCATTGGATGAGTTTGCATAGTTTTATTCATACGTGTAGGCATGCTGCAGATATTTCCTTTTTCTTATACCAAAAACATGATACATCAGATTCGGGTCAATGATGATGATGTTTTCCCTTTTGTGTAGCTCTTTTCTGTTTCTCTCTCCTTTTTTTGTTTTGGTCCATCACCAGTCATCACCATGGAGGGATTGACTCAGAATTCAAGCAAGATATCAATCTCAACTCAGACCGAGTCCCTCTCTTATCTAGAACGTCCTATTCTGTGGTTGCCTACCAACAACATCCCCTCTAGTACTGTAAGTCATTGTGACGACGCTCTGTAAAGTAACACATTTAGGGACTATTATTGGCCGAGAAAATCTCATTTCAGTTGCTGTCGGGCTATTGTGACTCAGTTTTCAATGAGCAGCTGAAGTAAACGCAGAGAAATAGCCACAACAAGTCTCTGTACACTTTGTAGGACAGATATCAAAAGACATCTTTATGTCTCAATCGGTCTCTCATGTGAAGGAAGTAACGTACCGCTGCAGCTTCCGAGGACCAGTGTGTCCCACCACTTCTGCTCTGATGAATACGATAGTCTAGGACTACGTCCCAAATGGCACAATGTAGTGCACGAGGCCCTGGTCAAAAGTAGTGCACTATATAGGGAAGAGGGGTTCAATTTGGGACGCATCCTAGTGGTCCAGTTTATACACTGCCTCTAGAGTGTGTTACAGGAACTAGGCCTGTTACGAGGTCTGCCCCTGGACAGGGACATTACATGTGTCTAATGCAACCAACGTGCCCACTCAGAGAGTTTGCAATTTTGTCATGTAGAAACTGATGCACCAGCCCTAACACCAGGTTCAGCAACTTACCTGTCTTGTAAACCAAGACTAAGGAGATACTTGTGGACTACAGGAAAAGGAGGACCGGGCACGCCCCCATTCTCATCGACGTGGCTGTGGTGGAGCAGATTGAGAGCTTCAAGTCCCTTGGTGTCCACATCACCAACAAACTGTGTCCCGCCACCCACCAACCCCTCTTTTACGCTACTGCTACTCTCTGTTTATCATATACCCATAGTCACTTTAACCATATCTACATGTACATACTACCTCAATCAGCCCGACTAACCAGTATATAGCCTCACTACTTTATATAGCCTAGCAAATGTTATTTTAACTGTCTTTTTACTGTTGTTTTTATTTCTTTACTTACCTATTGTTCACCTAATAACCTTTTTGCACTGTTGGTTAGAGCCTGTAAGTAAGCATTTCACCATGACAAATACATTTTGATTTGAATTGATTTGATATATCATCTCACTTGCGCTCAGATGGGCAGGATGGACATTTGTGAGGGTTGTCCTTAAAAACATGATCCAAAGTGCTAATTTCAGGCAGCACCGATGGGGATATTTAAGACCAACCAAAATCTGGTTTTAGCATTTTTGGCACAAATTTTGACAGCGGAAACGCAGCCTATCCAGCCGTAACGCAACCTGCACATATGCGCATGGAACAAGAGCAGCCTAATGTGCTATTGGTGCCTGAATACTTCGTATTTAGAAACACATATATATATTTTTTTAAATACCATTTTATTTTATTTGCCCGATGCAATCGGGAAGTAGTCAAGACTGTCGATAAAGGGTTTGGCTCCTGAGCCCGCTTGGAAAGGAGTAAAACAGTGAGCCGACATTCCCTGTTTATCTCTGCATCATAGGCAGGCCCACATTATTTTAGCAATACAGGTCCTATTTTGGACGTGCGTGAAAGCCCCCTCCGCGATGTAGGCTACATATCCATGTCCATCAAGAAACGGGAGATGAGAACCTCTGTGAATACCAGTGAACCATGTATTTAGAACGTATCTCTAGCCAGTAAAAAAATGGCATATTTTCCATTTCGGATGTTTAAAAACCCAAGCCCTCCCTTAAGCCTACTGTAACAACGGGTTGGTTCAACAGCAGTGTCTTTTTTTTATCCTGCCGATTTTATGACATCGTTACATTTACATTATTGAAATGATGGTGCCTGTAAGTGTGACATAGCCTATTTAAAACAGCCTGTTGTTTCGTTGTATTATTCGCTCTCTTTTTAAGCCTCACCAATGATGAATTGAATCTTGCTGATTGACAATGATTGGCATGCCCATACTCAGTCATAATGCTATTGACAGTAGGCCTAGCTCCTATATCAGTGTGAATGCTATTGAAGAAATCCAATTAGAACATTGAGGACTGCAAATAGGTTCAAGTTAACGTATTTAGCAAAGACGGGTCTACATTTGAACCGACCACGATTTAACCGGCTAACGATAACTGACTAACATTAGAATTGGAGTTGATTCCATAAAAGACACAACTTGAAGTAAGCACATATTTCGCCACGGAGCACGTTCTGATTGGGCAGTGAGGGGCCAAGCCTCGACACACCCCCACAGCCTGTTTATTCATCAAAACCCATCCCTTTCGAGCCAACGCCAGCAAGTGTGCCGATAATTAGTGACTAGTGAAAATAGCAAAAATGTTTCGGACACATCCCTGAGCCTATAGAGTTACCACCTGCGCTTAGATTTACCATTGCGCAAGGTTTGTTAAAACAGAGCCCAGAATGGTGTGACATGACGCATAGTGCCTCCCACAACCCAGGCCACCTCCATTGTCCTCCATTGTCCTCGGGCGGTCCAATGAATAGCTCGATAAGGTCTTCACTCTTCACCGTCAATGTTCATCTCTTCCCTTCTTTTTTATTCCTGAAAATATTTCCAAGGTCCCCTCCTTTTCAGTCTGATGAGAAACCTTAACTGTAGTTCTGTGCGTGGGAAGGAAGGAATAAAAACACCTTACAGCCTGTACTTTCACTTTCGCACCGGGGTTAAACTTTGACAGGATACATTCAACTAAAACTGCAAAACCTTTTAGAAAAATATATATACATTTTTCTTAGACAATGGAACTTTTCAGAAAATCTCCCAAAAATCTCCAATGGATTTATTTCACCTCCGCACTTCCTTGTTATCTGTCAAATGAGTCATAGTGATACATCCGTGTTCAGTGTTGAACACCAAGCCAATGCCGTCTCTATTGTTCCCAGCTATGCCTGCCTGTAGAGCGTGGTTGAATGGCACTGATGTGTCCTTATGATCCTTTATAAACTACCCTGTCCCCTGACAGTGTGGAGTGAGAGTCCCCCCGGTTTAGCAAGGCAAGAAAACTCTACACAAAGGACTGCTACACTTCTACTTTAGAACACTGGTGAGGATATTGACTGTATTGATCCAACTACTAACCCTCATAGTAGTTCTATGTTCATTGTGAACATGCGCGGTGTAGTGTGTCTCAGTCTTAGCATCCTGTATAACAATATTTTATCCTCATCCACAAAAGCACCGGACGAAGGACATAGAACTCGGGCCGAGAAAAAGAACAATATCCACTCACTTTTTCCTACTCTACCAAAACGTTATTTATTGAGCTAGTGCCAGCTTCTATATTTCGACCATATTGTGGTCTTGGTCGGGGCCACCCTACACGATGCTCTCCATTACCCTTCTATGGAGAAGGCAGAAGAGCCAAAACAATTGGTCCCTGACTCCGCGGAGTCAGTATGTGTGTGTGTGTGTGTGTGCTAGTCTTGGTCGGGGCCACCCTACACGATGCTCTCCATTACCCTTCTATGGAGAAGGCAGAAGAGCCAAAACAATAGGTCCCTGACTCCGCGGAGTCAGTATGTGTGTGTGTGTGTGTGTGCTAGTCTTGGTCGGGGCCACCCTACACGATGCTCTCCATTACCCTTCTATGGAGAAGGCAGAAGAGCCAAAACAATTGGTCCCTGACTCCGCGGAGTCAGTATGTGTGTGTGTGTGTGTGTGCGCGTAGAGCCGTGAGGGGAGGACACTGCCATGCTAGACCGAGCTATCTCATTACAGCTCATCTCCACAGGGCCAGCTGCTCTAGCTCTGACTGCTCAGGACAAGATGGACGCCTTCTCTACGGGAACCAGTCCGGGCTTATTAACAAGGAATAACGGCTAGATGAGGAACTTGAACCTAGCATGACAGCGATACAGATAGTTAGAGGGAGAAGAGAGATATACAGCACTGTGTGTAACATCTAGAGAGAGAGAGAGAACTAAAGTCTCCCATGTCCATAGTCCTTCTCTGTGCTTTGTCCCTGTATTAACAGTATAACACAACATCAAACTGTGGATGAGCCACCGGATGGCTGGACAGGGGAGACTGATGAGACTTAACTGGAAGGATGCATCATTTGCTGCTGCCGCTCGCAGAAAGGACCCGCCAGTGCCCCTGTGTGTGTGTCCGTGTGTGTGCGCAGTCTACAGCCGTCCCCGCTCTCAACGTTAAAAGGGCAATCAGTACCTGGAGATAAGTTCAATAAGCCAGAAATCTCAGACAGCTGTTTCGGCAACTTAAGGCATTTCTCTCTGTCGGGCCGCCACACACCGAACACTTCCTCAGCCCAGGTGACCAGAAGCTATCAGATTTTTTATTTTACCTTTATTTAACTAGGCAAGTCAGTTAAGAACAAATTCTTATTTTCAATGACGGCCTAGGAACAGTGGGTTAACTGCCTTGTTCAGGGGCAGAACGACAGATTTGTACCTTGTCAGCTCGGGATTTGAACTTGCAACCTTTCGGTTACTAGTCCAACGCTTTAACCACTAGGCTACCCTGCCATTGGATGATTAATAGAACGTTAAGCCATGCGGTGTCGGCAGTGATTGTACGTACATGCATCACGTACGTACATGCAAAGTCGGTGAACAGAGGAGGTATATCTGCTATGGCAGCTGGTCTCTCTTGCCTCCTGGATACATGCTGCTGCCTTCTCTCTTTCATTATGCACACTAACAATGCTGCTCTAGGACTCCCTCCTCTCTCTCTCTCTCTCTCTCTCTCTCTCTCTCTCTCTCTCTCCTTTGATCCCCCTTCCCCCTCACATCTTTCTCCCTCCCTCCCTCCCTCCCTTGCTGTGCTCTGTTCTAAGGAAGATAATCAAAATAGTTTATTTTGAGAGGAAAGAGAGGAAGAGGAGAAGTCAAAAAGAACGGGAGGCTTTTGTCAATTTCAGATTGAGGGCCAGTTAGTTTGGAGCCTCTCCAAAAAAAGGTGTTTTCTTCAGCGACAGTGTCTCATAACTCTGTGATGAAATGTCTTCCCTTGGCCTAATGATAGTAGGGCTTAGAGAAGCAGTGGAAAGGAGGGTACTAAAGGTTTGGATGGCTTTGAAACTTGCCTTAGGCAGGCAAGAACCTCTAATGACCGACTAGGACAATACATTTTTTTTTTAAAGAATGGCGAATTATCAAAATCTCCGACCAATTGGGAAATCTAAAGTACCCAAAGTATTCCGAGATCATGGGGCCAACACATCTTCGGTTGACATGAGGACTCTTGTCACTACATCCATTATTTCATTAGCCAACTCACCCGCCCACCTCTAAGCTCCAATGGCTACACAGCCTCTGTGCTCCCTCCCACTGTGAAACTCAACAAAAGGCTGGCTCCTACTTCTACATCCTGATAAACTATGTGTCACAGCTTTCTGGCAGTTTAATAATCATTATAATCAGCTGCCTTGTTGAGCCAAGAAGCACTAATCTCATTATAAACCCTGTGGATATTACCCCTCACCACATTAACTGCATGGAGACTGCTCCCCACATGACGACTGCAGGGTGGACGGAGGGTTTGGCTACAGCGAAGAAAGGCTCCTGTATGCCAGAAGCATGTAAGTGATGGATCATGATCAAGTGAATTATTAGGCTAATGTGGATGTCTTATAGTAGAGAAGGGGGGGGGGGGCAGAGGGCGATAAAGAAGAGATACATGGGAAGACGACAGGGAGAGAGCTGTGAGATTATTATTTTTTACAGAAGAGAGATAAAGAAGAGATACATGGGAAGACGACAGGGAGAGAGCTGTGAGATTATTATTTTTTTACAGAAGAGAGATAAAGAAGAGATACATGGGAAGACGACAGGGAGAGAGCTGTGAGATTATTATTTTTTTACAGAAGAGAGATAAAGAACGAGAGAATGAAGGAGGATCAACAGTAAATGTTTAGGAGGAGGGAGTTGAGTTATTATTATCGCACAGATGTCGAGTTTCCCTCATCTGCCAGGTAAAGCCTCCCCAGAGGAAACCGTTTAGTGTGGAATAGATGGGATGGAGGACGAATGGAGACGAAGGATGGAGAGAAGACGTCCTCGTTTCTGGGGGCCTGTGTGTGCCCGCTTTAGTGCTTTAATGCGTTTGTGTGTTTGTGTGTGTGTTCCTGCGTGCGTGTACCTATGTGTGTGTGTGTTGTCTCCCCCATTAGCAGTATAGATGTATGGGCCACACTGCTGGGTGCTGGCAGACATTCCACTCAGCCACTCTCTCTCCTCCTCTCAGCTCCTTCCTCCATGTTATGTTTTATTCACCTGGGTTGCAGGGTGGTTTCTACATCACTTCTATCAAAATACTCACTGTGTCACTCTGTTTCTGTCACGATTGGGAGTGGGGAGACTTTTGAGGCCTGTAATGGTCGTTCAGCCACAACGCTCTCTCCTTTCCTGTATTCTCCCCCATCAGAGATTTTGTCCAGCCTAAAACTCTGTCTCTCTCTCTCTCTCTGGGATCCACAGGGAAGAGCTGTTGGCAGGGTATGCAGTGTTTATCTCAGATTAGGCGGATGTTGCCTGCAGATACTGATCTTTCTCCCCTTAATGGTTTCGGTTTAGGATTAGGGGAGAGTAAACAGATCCTAAACCTGTGCCTTGTAACTGTATCTTCAGAGGTTTGTCCCCCTGCCTTTTAGTAGGAGTATAACTTGCCTAGAATCCATTCTCTCTACCCACAAACTGCACAGCAGAAAGCCCAACCTCATCTCAGACCAAACACAATGAACATAACCTGATCTCCTCTGAATGGAGGAAATCAGGTTCAAACAACAGTCTTCCATTTGAAATACCCTACTTCCTACTTGGTCTCATCTCACCATCGCCCACCACTAGCTGAAGACCTGTGTGTCGATTTAAAGGGCCTCTAACCCCATTTTCCTTTTGGGGATGATAGGGTGCATGTGTCTGGTCATGTGAGATGTGCTGGAAAGACCAATGAGGGTGAAGTCGATGAACAGACTTTGTTGTGCTGGTAGGCTCGTCCAGTTCAGTGGTTGTTAGGGCATACCCACTGAGGGGTGAGTTTGAGGTTTGTCGTATTTGTTTGTGTGTGTGTGTGTATGCTGTGGTAAAGAAGGTTAAATGTGGTTGCTTACACTGACACAGTGAAGGTCATGGTTAACGATGCAGAATAGTGTGAAATTTAAATGTCGATATCTCCATGTTGCTACTTTCAGAAATGGCGGAGGATCCATGCTTCACTGACTTGTAATGCTGTTTTCGAATTGCCCTTATAAGGGACATACTGAACAATTATCTTAGTCAGCTTGCTTGTGTCCAGTAATTGTCATCAGGAGTAGCTAATATGGCATGGGACAGGCTGTTTCCGGAGATGACGTGAGTGTGAAGATGTGTTGCTGTGTGTCTATGCGCCTTTGCTTGCATGTAAGTGTATGTGTGTGTCTGTGCGTGTGTGTGTGCGTGTGTACGTTTGTGCATGCGTGCGTGTGCAACTTGCATCAGTGGTGTCTGCAGAATCGGCCTCATTGGTTGGGCAGGGAACAGTGAGCGGTATTGGGCCGTATATTAACCCCAATTTGACAGGCAGAAATCATTTCCTGAGGCTGTGCCATGATTCATTTCCACACTGATGAGACGGAGCCCGCTCTCATTTGCAATGCATGTTGCCCCCGCTGTGCAAAGCGAGGGATGCACGGAGAAGAGGAAGAGAAGAAGTTGTGCCCACTCACTGAGAGTATCAGTGTCAACCAGAGGGCTATCTTACTGGACTCATGTGTTTGTGTGTGTGTGTGTGTGTGTGTGGGGGTTGCTGCATCTCACATAGCACCCTTCTCACTATGTAGTGCACTACTTTGGACCAAAGCACAGTGACGCCTAGTGTAGTCCTGATTTTATAGGGAGCTGTGTTGCACTTACAAGCCATTCCAACTTTTAGCCTGGGTGCCAGATTTTAACCTATTCTTGTTTCATTTTCTGGTCATAAATTCTGTCAAAGACAGAAACTAGACAAATGAGTCAACAACCAGTCTGGACACTTCTCTCTCTGTACTAATGATGTAAGGCAGGAAGAGACAGACGAACAGATAGGCAGACAGGGGTGAGCGGCGGCGTCTAGTGTCTTTGGGCTGTGGCAGGCAGGGCTGTGTGTGTGTGTGTCTGTGTGTGTGAGTAGCGTCAGGCCGGGTGGCTGTGTGGAGGCAGATTAAATATAGAGAGATAATGGGTTACCCAGAGTCCGCTGGAAATCTTCTCCTTCATTACCGCTTGGGGATATACAGAGAGATAGAGAGAGAAAATACAGATATGATAGATCCACCGTTGCCATTACGTACAGCTTTCTGTAGGAATGTCAGTAATGCACACCTCTTTTAAGATTGATATTTGTAATTATGTTACTGCTTTGATGGGCCAGATTCTCCACCCGCGCTGCTGCCGCACTGAAATATTGGGATTTCAAAGCTTTATAGGAGGAGAGAGAACCAGAGAGAGAAAGGGAGAGGGAGAGGCTGTTTGCACACACGCTCGCACACACGCACGCAGGCACGCTCATACAGACACACACACACACACACACACACACACACACACACACACACACACACACACACACACACACACACACACTCATACAGACACACACACACGCACACTTTCTGCATAGTTGATATGTGTGATACCTGAGCCACTCCTTAGGGTGACACGTAGACCCGAGACTACTGAATGAACTTCGGAAATGATTCCCACTCTGTAACAAACAGACCTTAAACCATAGTTACAACCTACAGTGGGTAATACCCAAGCATGTGTAATTATAGTTAAGGTGTATATATAAGTTAGTCCAAAAATAATTTGTGTTGGACCAAATGGTATGTTGGTGTGAAAATGCAGAACTCATTTCCCACCATCTGTGTCTTCCAGGAAGTGCCGGTACTCCAGTGGTGTTCAATGAGAACGGCGACGCCCCCGGACGGTACGACATCTTCCAGTACCAGAGCACCAACCCCTCTACCAGAGAGTACAAGGTCATAGGCACCTGGACCAACAAACTACACCTAAATGTGAGACTAACATAATAGCAATACTATCTTTTTGTGATCTAGTGTTGTCATAAAGTGTCACATTCAGAGGCATTCTTGCATAGCCTGGTCCCGGCTCTGTTTGTGCCGTCATGTCAACATGTTTGGCATGACAAGGACCGACAAACGACTTGACATTATAGCACAAACAGCTCTGAAATCAGGGACATTTCATAGATGTCAACATTAATCCAGTCTTGAAACTTCAGATTTGTATTAATTCGTTATCATCCAAAACGTGTTTTCGTGTCATGTTTGGGTGCCCATCTCTTCCCAGTGTTTTTTGTCCTATGATCTTCTGGGTAGTATGTGTTCCTGCATGCATACAGTTACTGCTCAGTGCTTGACTTTCAATGGGCAGCTACTTGTTATTCAGCTGTTACTGATTGGAATACACACACACACACACACACACACACACACACACACACACACTTTCTGCATTATTAATATGTGTGACCTGAGCCTGGCTCGTTAGGGTGAAGAGAGAGAGAGAGGGAGGGAGGGATAGAGCTAGGAAGTCCGCATGAGTTTCTGTTGGAGACGGAGCGAGTCGATAACACCTGAACACTGGAGGGAGGGATACACACACACACACACACATACATTCAGGCCACAGGAGGAGAGATGACGGGGCTTATAGCTTAATGACTCTGAATGCCTGTCTGAGATACACAGCCTTGGTAAACGAGCAGCGTGTTCACACACAGTTGGGCTGTACGGTTAGGCTGTACTCTCTGAGGTATATCTTAAAACCATCTGCTCTGGTCGTACATGCGTGCGTGCGGAGAGCCGCGTGTGGAGAGCAGTCAGGCAGCACACACATATATAGCTGGACACCTACATATACTCAATATCTATCTGACTTTCCTTACTTAATGCTTACCTGCACGTATCATACACAAAAGTACAGTATAAGTGGATAAGTTCGGACTGTAGAAGGTATATTGGCTGGACTCTGAAGACTTGGAGACTTGGAAGTTAGGCACAAATGCTGATCTTCGTTGTCTATTTACCTAGGCTGGACTGGGAGGCGGCAACAGCATACTATTCCCTCTTGGCTGGCTGCTGAGAACTAGAGCCAGAATATCCCCATTCCATATATATTTTTGTTTCAACTTAACAGTGTTTTGAATTCAAAGTTACTAATAGGTATCCGAATAATTGAAAAAGGATCCACCCAAGTAGGGGAAGTTACTGTTTCTTCTCGGGGTAAATCTCTTCCCTTAGGACCAGTTGTGCCGTTGGACATTATTTTCTTTCATGACATGCTCATAATTAATCAGCCCTAAATTATTTTTTCAGCAGGTTATAATTATCAATTATACCCCAAAAAAGGTTCACGGCCAGACTTAAATGTGTTTTTGAGCGTTCATATTTCAAGCATGGCCGGCTATCGCTTTACCACAAAAAAACCAACAGGAAGAGATAATAGCACTAAAGGGAAATAAAACACCAAACTCAAACAACACATACGGACAGGTTTCATTTCTCCTCTGATGACTCAGTAGTTTGACCCAATATTAGTCATTTAATCTAGTTCTAGATTTCTCCTGCTCTCAGCAGAATCCCCAGCCAACCACTTTCCTCTAGTTCTGCTGGATCAGTACTTTGTGTGCCTGTTCAGAGATAGAGAGAGGAGCTCTGTTCCCATCACTCTGGGCTGTGGTTTAAACAGATTAATACACACATACTGCATCAGACTGATGCAGATGGCCAATTTGTGCCATCTCTGATTACACCAGTTTAATTTCTATTATATTTATGCCTAGCAGGCAGCACAAGGGAAATTATAAGAAGTTCTTCTTTGGCTAATTACTTTGTGAGTTGCCCTTTGGGAAATGTTCATGCAGGTACAAACAGTTTAACAACGGTAGGCTTTGAAGATAGCTGTTACACAGTCAGAACTATTCCAGTCAGAACATTCCTTAGCCAGAAACAGTCTAGAATCACAGCCATTCCAGAACCAAAACCATTATTGAGTCCCAACCTATCTGCCCTCTGATTGGTCTCTCCTCTCTCCTGTGACCTTATGACTCCAGGTAGAGGCCATGCAGTGGCGGGCAGGCGACCCGTCCCTCCCGGCGTCTGTGTGCAGCGTGCCCTGCCGGATGGGTGAGAGGAAGAAGATTGTGAAGGGCGTGCCGTGCTGCTGGCACTGCGAGCGCTGCGAGGGCTATCACTTCCAGGCCAACGAGTTCAGCTGTGAACTGTGCCCCTACGAACAGCGCCCCGACGCCAACCGAACGGGCTGCCAGAACATCCCCATCATCAAGCTGGAGTGGCACTCGCCCTGGGCCGTCATTCCCGTCTTCATCTCAATGCTAGGCATCATCACCACCACCTTCGTTATCGTCACCTTCGTCCGCTACAACGAAACGCCCATCGTCAGGGCTTCCGGCCGTGAGATGAGCTACGTGCTGTTGACAGGCATTTTCCTGTGTTATGCAATCACCTTCCTGATGATCGCCGCGCCCGACGTGGGTGTGTGTTCGTTCCGGAGGATCTTTCTGGGTCTGGGGATGTGCTTCAGCTACGCGGCCCTCCTCACCAAGACCAACCGTATCCACCGCATCTTCGAGCAGGGGAAGAAGTCCGTCAGCGCTCCCCGGTTCATCTCCCCGGCCTCCCAGCTGGTCATCACCTTCTCCCTGATCTCGGTGCAGCTCCTGGGGGTGTTTGTGTGGTTCGCCGTGGACCCGCCGCACACCTTCGTGGACTACGGCGAGCAGCGGACCCAGGACCCGGCGGCGGCTCGCGGCGTGCTGAAGTGCGACATCTCCGACCTGTCCCTGATCTGCTCCTTGGGCTACTCCATCCTTCTGATGGTCACATGCACTGTTTACGCCATCAAGACCAGGGGAGTGCCGGAGACCTTCAATGAGGCCAAGCCAATTGGATTTACCATGTACACTACCTGCATAATCTGGCTGGCGTTTATCCCTATCTTCTTCGGGACGGCACAGTCTGCGGAGAGGGTGAGTGGAACAGATTTTATAGCGGTAAACACACAAACATGCAGAAAAGCTGTGTGTTTCTAATGAATGGATAATTTTGGATGAATGGTCTCTTTTCCATCAGTCAGATAGTGATTTAGAATGGAGCTATGAGATATAGTAATAGCTTAACTCTAGAGCCGCACCTCCCCATGTGAATAAGACTGGATTTTCTGTCTGAGTGACTAGAGCCAAGTCTTTGCAGGCTTTAATAAGAGGCTCATATACATGGCTTACGCTCTCTCTCTCTCTCTCTCTCTTACTCTCTCTTACTCTCTCTTTCTCTCTCTCTTACTCTCTCTTTCTCTCTCTCTCTCTCTCTTACTCTCTCTCTCTCTCTCTCTTACTCTCTCTCTCTTACTCTCTCTTTCTCTCTCTCTCTTACTCTCTCTTACTCTCTCTTTCTCTCTCTTTCTCTCTCTCTCTCTCTCTCTCTCTCTCTCTCTCTCTCTTTCTCTCTCTCTCTCTCTCTCTCCCATCACTCTTTGTGTCGGTGTGGGTGTGTCAGACTTGACAGACTTGAGAACATTGCCTTTCCTCTTGCCTCGGCTCTAGACGGTAGATTAGCAGGGTATATTCAGCCCAGCAGGGCTCTGGGAAGCTTGAGAAAACAAAAGGTAGTACCTCTGTATAACCTCTGACCTGCTGTGTGCTGGAGGTCAGGTTTGCGCCAGCTGCACTTGGAGAATGGTACTTCCAGGTCATTTGAAAAGCTTTTCTGCACAGTGGAATTTCAGTGAATGTTCCACTGCTGTTTGGCAAAGGGTATATTTCAGATGCGACTCTCCACAACGTTAGAGACGGAGGGGAAATAGCTGGGACACTGTAAAACATTAAATACCCACAGGAGAGGAGAAGAGGTTGGAGATGAGAAGAGGTCCTCATTAAAGCTCATCGCTGAGTCACACCATCACCCGTTTACTGCATTATTTTAGTTCTCTTTCCTCTGTTGCCAGGCAGCTGACACACACTTGTATGGATGCCCCAATTAGGCCTGTAAACAAATGCTGTGTCGAGGTGAGCGTTCAGCTCCACAATGATTCTGGTAGGCAAACTTTGTTTGCACTAATGTTACTGGTAGAAACACACACATCCCTCTCAGTAACGGTTACAGAAACGTTTTTACTTGCTACGATTGTGACGTGTTGTGGTTTATCTTCCTTAGATGAATGCACTGGCTGTGAATAAACTCAGCAAAAAAAAGAAACGTCCTCTCACTGCCAACTGCGTTCATTTTCAGCAAACTTAATTAACATGTGTAAATATTTGTATGGACATAACAAGATTCAACAACTGGGACACAAACTGAACAAGTTCCACAGACATGTGACTCACAGAAATTGAATAATGTGTCCCTGAACAAAGGGTGGTGGGGTCAAAATCAAAAGTAACAGTCAGTATCTGGTGTGGCCACCAGCTGCATTAAGTACTGCAGTGCATCTCCTCCTCATGGACTGCACCAGATTTGCCAGTTCTTGCTGTGAGATGTTACCCCAATCTTCCACCAAGGCACCTGCAAGTTCCTGGACATTTCTGGGGGGAATGGCCCTCGCTCTCACCCTCCGATCCAACAGGTCCCAGAAGTGCTCAATGGGATTGAGATCCGGGCTCTTCTCTGGCCATGGCAGAACACTGACATTCCTGTCTTTCAGGAAATCACGCACAGAACGAGCAGTATGGCTGGTGGCATTGTGATGCTGGAGGGTCATGTCAGGATGAGCCTGCAGGAAGAGTACCACATGATGGAGGAGGATGTCTTCCCTGTAAATGGCAATGGCAACAAGCTCAGTCCGATGTTGCTGTGACACACTGCCCCAGACCATGACGGACCCTCCACCTCCAAATCGATCCCGCTCCAGAGTACAGGCCTCGGTGTAACGGGCATTCCTTCGACGATAAATGCGAATCTGACCATCACCCCTGGTGAGACAAGATCGCGACTCAGTTTTTGCCAGTCCTGTCTGGTCCAGGGACAGTGGGTTTGTGCCCATAGGCGACGTTGTTGCTGGTGATGTCTGGTGAGGACCTGCCTTACAACAGGCCTATAAGCCCTCGGTCCAGCCTCTCTCAGCCTATTGCGGACAGTCTGAGCACTGATGGAGGGATTGTGCGTTTCTGGTGTAATTTGGGCAGTTGTTGTTGCCATCCTGTTCGGATGTACCGATCCTGTGCAGGTGTTGTTACACGTGGTCTGCCACTGCGAGGACGATCAGCTGTCCTTCCTGTCTCCCTGTAGCGCTGTCTTAGTCATCTCACAGTACAGACATTGCAATTTATTGCCCTGGCCACATCTGTAGTCCTCATGCCTCCTTGCAGCATGCCTAATGCACGTTCACACAGTTGAGCAGGGACCCTGGGCATCTTTCTTTTGGTGTTTTTCAGAGTCAGTAGAAAGGCCTCTTTATTGTCCTAATTTTTCATAACTGTGACCTTATTTGCCTACCGTCTGTAAGCTGTTAGTGTCTTAACGACAGTTCCACAGGTGCATGTTCATGAATTGTTTATGGTTCATTGAACAAGCATGGGAAACAGAGTTTAAACCTTTTATAATGTAGATTTGTGAAGTTATTTGGATTTTTTTCAAATTATCTTTTTGCTGAGTTTAGTAAGTCACCCTGGATAAGAGTGTCTGCTAAATTACCAAATGTATTTGTGAAAATTAACATTCCAAAATAATACACTGGGTATTAATTATTGGCTTTATTTTTGGGCGGAGATCATTTAAATAATTCTCAGCATGCGTTGCAATTGTTAGTTTTACATATATGTACATGTATATTTAGTTCAGTTAGCAGACGCTCTTATCACACCATAGTGTCATCAGACTTCTGATACCAATGCAGGGTGAAAGGTCGGCCACAAAATGGTGAACAGCTATAAAAAAGTATTTTGTTTTTTCAAAATACAGCCCTGGAAGGTATCTTGTTACAAAATACATTGGAGTGTACTCAGAAGTAATTGAAATACATATTTCAAATACATGTAACAGAAATACTGGCCAACTCTGTACACACACACACACACACACACACACTGCATAAGTGATTTGGTGTGTGGATGTGACGCCGGGAAGAATAAGAGCTAAACAGAGCTTCAACAACTAGTGTCAGAGCTGTGATTCTGCTCATCACTTCCATGTCACTGTGCTGTGGGATGTGATGACAGAGGAAGGGTGGTCAAAATTGAATCAAATGAGGGAATTGATTTGTGCATTTTGACACGTAGAAATGTCGGGACACACACAAAGCATGAAAACAAATTGGGTTTTGTCTCTTCAATGAGTGAACGTGAAGATTCGCTCATTGAAGATGCTGCTTGTCAAAATGAGGAGGCTGATTCAGTTGAAGTGCTGATCGAAGACTGTTGTTTTGATACAGGCTGAGTAAAATGAACATGCACACACAAATACACACACACAAACATGCACCCAGGCCAGACACAGATCACTTTGTCCTCAGGGGTATTTCTATTCTGATGCTTAGATTGACCATATTGAATCGTGTTCTCCAAAAACAAACTGTTTTCTCAGTACTCATTACCTGATCCAATATTCCTCATGCGTGTGTGTGTTTATGTGCGTGTGTGTGCGCGTGTGTGCCTGTGTGTGTGTGCATCCGTGTACTGTATGTGCGTGTGTGTGCGTGCATGTCTGTGTGCGTGTGTGTGCCTGTGTGTGTGTGTGCATCCGTGTACTGTATGTGCCCGTGTGCGCGCATTTCTGTCTGTGTGCGTATGCATGTGTGTCTGTGTTGGTGTGTGTTTAGGGCCCATGATAGATGCACTTTACACTCATTGAGATTCAAAGAGGACTTACAGTATTGATTGTAAATGTCAAATTGCTTTATTATCGTGGCTGGAGAGGCCTGGAATGAGTCCCAAATGGCACCCTATCCCCTATATACAGCACTATAGAGCCCTGGTCAAAAGTAGAAAAAAAGGGTGTCATTTGGAAAAGTTCTGAAGACAGCTCTATGTATCAGGGGCCAGAATCAATGAAGGCAGAAGGTGGTCTCTTTATATAATGACTCTGTATGTACAGTATCTATGACTAGATCAAATGAGCTGCCTACCAACTACACTTATAACATAAACATCCTGGTTGCGTCCCGGGCATCTTAATCCCTATATAGTGTACTACTTTTAATCAGTGCCCATAGTAGTGTGTTATGAAGGGAAATATTTCCATTTGGGACTCAACCCCTTCCTGTTAGTAGATTGGCTGGAATTGAAATCAACAGTTTTGACAGGTAATCACTTGAAATCATAAATATATTCATAAACAGCAGGCCTACAGTGCACGTTGATTGATTTCAGCTGGTTTCCCTACAACATATGCACTTGTGTAGCATATGATTTATACTTAATTAGATGTTGAGGCTACAGCACTTAGACTAAAATTGAATCAACCTTAGATATTCAGTGTTCACCCTCTAGGTGTACCCGTGGGGATGTTGGAGTGTAATGCAGTTGATGTTTTGTAACAGCAACACTATTCTACATAATTGTAAATGATACTGCTTTGAAAGCAGCTCACATGAAGCTCACTGCATGGTGCCTGAGGCAGAGAGGGGAAAGTGGTGGTTGGAAGTAAAGCTTTGTCAGTAATGATGTAGTACAGTTGGGAGAGAGAGAGAGGCTGTAGTCAGGATCAGACACAGACCTAAGGCAAAAGAGGATGATGATATTCCAACACAACCTCCCTCGATGCCCTTCCCCGACTAGGCTATCTCTTATAGCCCCAGTGTAACCAGGCTAGCCTCTGGAAGAAAACCCCTCCAGACGTTATTACCGGTGGCTCAGCGTGAATACGGAGGCTGGTGGCCATTACTCATCGTCCAGCTGAAGGATTAACCGCCGGGGCCCGCGTAGACGCAGTGGCGCAACCAGGCCATTACCGCGTCAGGTATGCGAACATTAAACTGGCCTAATCTGCCTGGACCAATGGGCTCTGTACGGCACGCCACTGAGGTGACTCCACATGGAAGGGAGTAGAGTTGGAGGAAGGCATAGAGAGGGATACAGTGGAGTGGAGGAAAGGAAGTGAGGGAAGGAGAAAAAAGAGGGGGGGGGTGAAAGAAGGTCTGAATCAGAGAGCTATAGAGAATGGATGAAGGGAGGGAAGGAGTAAAGGAAGGAGGGGAGATTGAGGGATGGAAGGACTGTCACAGAGAGTGTACAGAACAGGGACTCAGCAAGGGAGGAAAGGCTAATCCTTCAGAGGAGGAGCTGTAGAGATAAAGAGGAGAGGGATTCAGAGAGAGAGAGATTGTGTGAGTAATATTTACTGTTCACTTTTTATTGTTTATTTCACTTTTGTTTATCTGTTTCACTTGCTTTGGCAATGTAAGCATATGTTTCCCATGCCAATAAAGCCTTTTGAATTGATTTGAATTGAGAGAGATGGAGAGAGAGTGACAGAGAAGAGAGAAAGTGACAGAGAGAGAAATAAAAAAGAGGATTCTGAAAGAGAGAGAGAGAGAGAGAGGAGGCTGAGAGAGAGCGACTGATCACCCCAATCCACAAAAGTGGAGACAAATTTGATTCCAATAACTACCGTGGGATATGCGTCCACAGCAAGCTTGGGAAAATCCTCTGCATTATCATTAACAGCAGACTCAACATTTTCTCAGTGATAACAATGTACTGAGCAAATGTCAAATTGGGTTTTTACCAAATTACCGTACACCCTAATTGACAAACAAACAAACCGACACAAAGGCAAAGTATTATCATGCTATGTTGATTTCAAAAAAGCTTTCGACTCTATTTGGCATGAGGGTCTGCTATACAAATTGATGGAAAGTGGTGTAGGGAGAAAAAGATACGACATTATAAAATCCATGTACACAAACAAAAATTGTGTTAAAATTGGCAAAAAACACACACATTTCTTTCCACAGAACTGTGGGGTGAGACAGGGATGCAGCTTAAGCCCCACCCTCATCAATATATAAAGCAACGAATTGGTGAGGGCACTAGAACAGTCTGCAGTACCCCACCATATTCTTTAGTCAAATGTCTACTGTTTGCTGATGATCTGGTGCTTCTGTCTCTAACCAAGGACAGCCTACAGCAACACCTAGAGCTTCTGCACAGATTCTGTCAGACTTGGGCCCTGTCAGTAAATAACGGTGTTGCAAAAAAATATCCAGTTGCCAGGACCACAAATACAAATCCAACTAGACACTGTTGTCCTAGAGCACACAAAAAAGTATACATACCTCGGCCTAAACATCAGCGCCACAGGTAACTTTTACAAAGCTGTTAACGAGCTGAGAGACCATCAGAGACCATCAGATGAGAGACCATCAGATGACCCATCAAAAGGAACATAAAATTCTACATACCAATTAGGATCTGGCTAAAAATACTTAAATCAATTATAGAACCCATTGCCCTTTATGGTTGTGATGTCTGGGGTCCGCACACCAACCAAGAATTCACAAAATGGGACAAACACCAAATTGAGACACTGCATGCAGAATTCTGCAAACATGTGTACAATGTAAATCACCAAATAATGCATGCAGAGCAGAATTAGGCCGATACCCACTAATTATCAAAATCCAGAAAAGAGACGTTAAAAGGAAGCGATTCACAAACCTTCCATAACAAAGCCATCACCTACATAGAGATGAACCTGGGGAAGAGTCCCATACCCGAGCTGCTCCTAAGGCTCTGTTCACAAACACACAGACCGCACAGAGCCCCAGGACAGCAACAGAATTAGACCCAACCAAATCATGAGAAAACAAAAGGATAATTACTTGACACATTGGAAATAATTAACCCCCAAAAAACTGGAATACTATTTGGCCCTAAACAGAGAGTACACAGTGGCAGAATACCTGACCACCGTGACTGACCCAAACTTAAGGAAAGCTTTGACTATGTACAGACTCAGTGAGCATAGCCCTGCTATTGAGAAAGGTGGCTGAAGGCAGACCTGGCTCGCAAGAGAACACAGGCTATGTGCACACTGCCTACTGCCCACAAAATGAGGTGGCAACTGACCTGCACTTCCAAACCCCCTGCCAAATGTTTGACCATATTAGAGACACATATTTCCCTCAGATTACGCAGATACACAAAGAATTCAAAAACAATCCCAATTTTGCTAAACTCCCATATCTATTGGGTGAAAAACCACAGTGTGCCACAGTGTGCCATCACAGCAGCAATATTTGTGACCTATTGCCATAAGAGAAGTCCTACCAGTGAAAAACAAACACCATTGTAAATACAACCCATATTTGATTTATTATCCCTTTTGTACATTAACTCTTTGCACATAATATGACATTTGTAATGAGAGATAGAGAGAGCTAGCGAGAGCGCGAGAGAGAGAGAGAGAGAGAGAGAGAGAGAGAGCTAGCGAGAGCGCGAGAGAGAGAGAGAGCTAGCGAGAGCGCGAGAGAGAGAGAGAGCTAGCGAGAACACGAGAGAGCGAGAGTGAGAGAGGCTAAAGCGTCAGGAGCTGCAGTTTGGGCCCAGTGCTCTAGGGAGATATCACAGAAAGCTTACTGTACATGATAACAGGGGCTAGGTCAGAACTGGGAAGATTTAGCTAACATCACAGCTCTCTTGTTGGGTTACTGTAGTTGTACTGTATATTACACTATTGTAGATAAGGTATCCATCCAGACAACCAATCATCCACAAACACACACTAGGCTTGACAATATAGGCCTCGTTTTGTTTCACGTGGCTATCATGATGTCAGCCATTTTCAAACAGCATTTAGAAATTCTCTGTATTGTATGATCACACACAGAAACACATGGAAAAAGCGGCATTAATTTTTAACATGGAATATTTTGTGCACTATAGTTAAACAATTCTGATGGGATATGGAACATTCCTGGCAAACTTCAGTAGAAGGAGACGGTGTCAGATCCCACCATCAAACACAGAGATGCAGCAGACTACACCTTGGGAGAAGCCCCCCCCACACACACACACCCTTGAAAAAAAAACATACATACGCATGCACGACAAGCATTCGCCTTGGGAGAACGAAACCCAAACTCATTTGCAGCGATGGGGAGCACTCATTTTACATTGTTTTTACTGAACGACTATGGCAACAGAATGAAATAAACATCAAAAACATGAACATTTCCTGAATGTTCCCCTAGATACGGTTGTTATGTTCTTTTCAATTACTCTGCAGACGAGACATATTGGAAATGTCAGGCACATTACAGAGGCTGTCTGCATGACTGGGATGTTTCAGAGGGATAATTCTGGGAAATTACAGAAGGAGTTAAATCTCTGTCTGTCTGTCTGTCTGTCTGTCTGTCTGTCTGTCTGTCTGTCTGTCTGTCTGTCTGTCTGTCTGTCTGTCTGTCTGTCTGTCTGTCTGTCTGTCTGTCTGTCTGTCTGTCAAATCACAGGACATGGCAGATCAGTAACAGCAGAGTACAGCATGCTGCCTGCTGGCCCCCGATACCTGTAAGATACTGTACAGGAGAATGTAGTGACCTACGTATCTGACTCACCTGCCTTAGTTTAGGGAGAGGTGTAAGGTGAGTGGATGAGTGTGTGAGAGAACGGGGAGAGTTTTAGAGTTTTTGTCCTACCTGTCGTTGTTGGCGACAGGCCCTGTGTGTGTGCATGTCTGGTGGCAGTGGCAGACCCATCAGGCCTATCAGCCTGCCTAATGGCTGGGGGACTACATGGTCGTTTGTATGTGTGTGTGTACTGAGTTGTGTGATTCAGAGAAACAGATGTAGGTCATCCTCACTTCTATCACACTGATAATGTAGTGATACACCTGAGACAGCAGCAGAGAGACAATGCTGCCACAAGATCTGACTGTGACAAAACAGAACAGATCAGAACTGCTCAAAGAGAGCAGAACTGGACCTGCACATCACCATCGTCCGACCTGGGAGAGTAAAGGACGGGGAACACTATAAAGGAACATCGGCCGTGCCTAGACTTGTTGTGCTGTCGAGTCCCTCTGTGTCACATGGAGTCCTCTGGGGACATGTGTCCACAGCCTTTGGTAGAGACCTACAGTGCCTTGCAAAAGTATTCATCCCCCTTGGCGTTTTTCCTATTTTGTTGCATTACAACCTTTAATTTAAATAGATTTTTATTTGGATTTCAAGTAATGGACATCCACAAAATAGTTTTAAAAAATTGGTGAAGTGAAATGAAAAACAAAAACTTGTGTCAAAAAATTCTAAAATATATAAAACAGAAAAGTGGTGCGGGAAATATGTATTCATGCCCTTTGCTATGATTCCCCTAAATAAGATCTGGTGCAACCAATTACCTTCAGAAGTCACATAATTGGTTTAAATAAAGTCCACCTGTGTACAATCTCAGTGTCACCTGATCTGTCACATGATATCAGTATATATACATCTGAATTGCTTCAAGAAAAAAATAAGTAATAATAATAAACACGTTTGGTCTTCGCCAAGGTGGCATGTGGGAGATATATATGGAAGAAGGTACTCTGGTCAGATGAGACTAAAATTGAGATTTTTGGCCATCAAGGAAAACGCTATATGTGGCGTAAACCCAACACATCTCATTACCCCGAAAACACCATCCCACAGTGAAGCATGGTGGTGTCATGCCCTGACCTTAGTTTTCTATGTTTTATGTATTATTTTGTTCAGGTCAGTGTGTGACGAGGGTGGGTATGCTTGTTTGTCCTGTCTAGGGTTTTTTGTATATCATGGGTGTTTGTTAGTCTAGGTTTATTATAGGTCTATGGTGGCCTGAATTGGTTCCCAATCAGAGACAGCTGTTTATTGTTGTCTCTGATTAGGGATCCTATTTAGGTTGCCATTTGCCATTTTGGTTTTGTGTGTTATTGTCTATGTGTAGTTGCCTGTCAGCACTCGGTTTATATAGCTTCACGTTCATTTTGTTAGTCTGTTTAGTGTTCTTTCTTTTTTAAAAGAAGTATGTATTCATATCACGCTGCGCCTTGGTCTCATCAATAGGACGAATGTGACAGGTGGAGGCAGCATCATGCTATGGGGGTGTTTTTCATCGGCAGGGACTTTGAAACTGGTCAGAATTGAAGGAATGATGGATGGTGCTAAATACAGGGAAATGCTTGAGGGAAACCTGTTTCAGTCTTCCAGAGATTTGAGACTGGGATGGAGGTTCACCTTCCAGCAGGACAATGACCCAAGCATACTGCTAAAGCAACACTTGAGTGGTTTAAGGGGAAACATTTACATTTCTTGGAATGGCCTAGTCAAAGCCCAGACCTCAATCCAATTAAGAATCTGTGGTATGACTTAAAGATTGCTGTACATCAGCGGAACCCATCCAACTTGAAGGAGCTGGAGCAGTTTTGGAATGGGTTAAAATCCCAGTGGCTAGATGTGCCAAGCTTATGGAGACATACCCCAAGAGACCTGCAGCTGTAATTGCTGCAAAAGGTGGCTCTACAAAGTATTGACTTTGGGGGGATTGAATAGTTATGCACGCTCAAGTTTTCAGATTTTTTGTCTTATTTCTTGTTTGTTTCACAATAAAAAATATTTTGTGTCTTCAAAGTGTTAGGCATGTTGTGTAAATCAAATGATAGAACCCACCCCAAAATCCATTTTAATTCCAGGTTTTAATGAAGGCATCAAAATAGGAAAAATGCCAAGGGGGGTGAATACTTTCGAATGCCACTGTAGTTAATAGGCCAACTGAACAAAATATAGCCACTCATAATTAGATCATGTTGATTTGGAAGGCTGTATGAAATGATGGTGATGCGAAGCTGGATTTGAGAGAAACTCTTAGCTTGTTTACCGTGACTTGTTGTTGTGTGAGTTTTAACTTGGGGATTGGACTTGTTTTCACCCTGTACTGAATGTTGATGGCTTCCCTTTTAAGGAGGGAGCGCAGACCCAGTGAGTCTATTAGAAAAGATCAATGCTATCTCGATCAGAGGAATAACATTAGCTGTAATAACGGCAGGAAATGGATATGAAGATATTGGGCTTGAGGGAGATGCGATGATTACTATAATTAATGGACAATTGATTCTGTTACAATTACTGTTATTATAGGGATAATTATTGTTGGTTCGCCAGTAAGCTGTGTTCTTGTTAAACGTTAGGTAGGAATCCGGATCCTCATTATGATTCCCATTATGATCATAGATTTGAATAGAACACGTTATTGTCCACACAATGTGGATTGCTGCCTTTGACTCCACGGCGGCATCATATGTATTCAATTGTTTTGGAGCAAAGGTGTCATACAGGAGTAGTCCAATTGGAATTGTCACATATACCGAAAGTTCTAGTTGAGGTGAAGATGGATGCCTTGAATGAACTACCTGCTGTTATCCATCCACTGTCCCTGTCCCTCACACATCTTGTCATTTGACTTTAAGACTGACTGAGAGATGATTTCTCCCCTGGTGCTTCTACACAGCTTCTATACCTGCATTGCTTGCTATTTGGAGGTTTGGGCTGGGTTTCTGTACAGCACTTTGTGACATCAGCTGATGTAAGAAGGGCTTTGTAAATACATTTGATTTGATTGATTGGTGAGCGATAGAGAGAGAGAGAGAGGAGGAGGTGACTCCAAATGGCAGCCTGAATAAGTTTAGGATCCTCAGGCGCTCACTACAGGGTGGGGGCTCAGTGAGAGGCGCAAAGAGAAAGAGAGAGGTGGGCGGTGGGAGAGCACGTTTCATCTGGTTGGTCACTTTTCACAGCTAAGCGTTTAAGTCAAGGACGAGTTTTGTAATTGGAGCGCGACGGAATGGAATTCGTAATTCAGCGGAATGCTTAGTTCCGGCAACGAACCACGCTTTAGTGCCCCTGTCTTCCCTGATAATCTTCGCTCCAAACCCAAACCGCAGCGCCTGAACTGTGATGTAGTAATGCAATATTGAGCATTAGAAATGCTTATTTTTCAAAGCCCAGCACTTACTGGGAGTGGTGAGACTGGACAGGCACTCTCTCTCTCAGGTTAATATTTAGTGTGTGTGTCCGGCCTTAAAGAGAGCTAACGCACAAACACAAATACGCACACACACAGATCCTCAAGAGGTTCTACAGCTGTACAATTGAGAATATCTTGATCTGTTGCATCACCGCCTGGTATGGCAACTGCTTGGCATGAGACCGTAAGGCCCAGTACATCACTGGGGCTGAGCCTCCTGCCATCCTGGAGCTCTATACCAGGCGGTGTCAGAGGAAGGCCCTAGAATTTGTCAAAGACTCCAGCCACCCAAGTCATAGACTGTTCTCTCTGCTACCACATGGCAAACGGTATCGGAGTGCCAAGTCTTGCTCCGAACTCACTGGACTCTAACCCAGACATTCCAACACACACACTGCTGCTACTCTGTTTATTATCTATAGTAAACAGATGGCCTCGTCATTTTTACCCCTAGCTGCATATTAGTTCAATTACCTCATACATTGACTCAGAGGCTGTACTCCGTGTATATAGCTATGTTATTACCTTGAACCCCTTTTTAACCTTTATTTAACGAGGCAAGTCAGTTAAGAACAAATTCCTATTTTCAATTATGGCCTAGAAACAGTGGGTTAAGTGCCTTGTTCAGGGGCAGAACGGCAGATTTTTACCTCGTCAGCTCGGGGATTCGATCTCGCAACCTTTCGCTTACTAGTCCAACGCTCTGACCACTAGGCTACCCTTGCACATTGACGCGGAGCCGGTACTCTTTGTATATAACCTTGGTCTTGTTATTTATTGTATTACTATTTCCTTTTTCTATTTAGCACATTTTTCATACTTTTTAACTCTGCATTGTTGAGAAAGGCCTCGTGGGTAAGCATTTCATGGTCTGCAGATGTTGTATTCGACACATGTGACAAATACATTTTGATTTGATTGATTGGACATACCCCTCTCTCCCTCTGTAACACTTCATCATATCATCCACACAGCGCTGTGGGGTCAGAGTGGACATATCTTGTACTCAGTTCAGTCACGGAGAAAATACATGTCCTTAATGCAACCTCTCCTCTTTCTCTGCGCTTCGAGCTTGTTGGAGCCAACTACAGCCGTCCATGTTGGTAATTCTATGGTCTGGAGCTTTTAGATTTCTTGGCTCCCTCCATTTCTTTGGTAATGATGAGCACACGTGAGAGTGTACATTATGTACTGTAGTAGTACACGTGACAGCTTACGTACCTTATGTAGTAGTACACGTAAAGGCTATTTAATTGTCCGAATGGTGTAATGGTGAATGTATTGCTGCATTACAACCCCAGGGAGAGTACTACTACTGATGCATTACACTGAAATACCACTACAGGCTGCATGAGGCTGAGAGCAATGAAGGGTCTGTCCGTCCGTCCGCTTGAACAGGCTGGCTGGAGTAGTAGGCATCTTAATGGGCGACAATACGTGTTGAGGAGGAGTGCCCTCCTGCAAGGTAATCTGTTGTTCAATAGCTAACTGAGTGCACTTGAAATGCACAGTCCCTTTCTTCTACTCCCCTTGTGGTAATGGCCAAGTGATGGAGACGTTGTCCAAGGGTACACACTATAGACAAGTGAGACCGTCTATACCCTAGTGTCTGTGTAAACATACACTTCATTGTTGATGTTGATATGATGTCATTGACATCTGTGTGTATACAGAGGTTGCACTGATAGATGCCACACACTTACCATGTGTAGTGGGTTCGGCTTCTGTAGTGTAACACGTGGAGTTTCAATGACATCACATATTGAAAAACTCTCAATAGTTGTGCACAGATAATTGGCCAGTGTTACCGAGTGTTGATTTTTCAGTGTAACATTGCTCGTCTCTAAGTGTTAAATGAACACGCATTGGTGTAAAAGAACCCCAGTGTCGGTGTTAATACCTAGTTTTAAACCTTAACCACACATGCTCTATTGCAGGTTGATTTTTAGAATGGTTTGTTTCAATATCTTTTCGCATGTACAGTACCAGTCAAAAGTTTGGACACACCTATTAATTCAAGGGTTTTTCTTTATTTTTTACTATTTTCTACATTGTAGATCAATAGTGAAAATATCAAAACTATGAAATAACACTTATGGAATCATGTAGCAACCAAAAAAGTTTTAAACAAATCAAATTATATTTTAGAGTTTAGATTCTTCCAAGTAGCCACCCTTTGCCTTGATGACAGCTATGCACACTCTTGGAATTCTCTCAACCAGTTTCTTGAGGAATGCTTTTCCAACAGTCTTGAAGGAGTTCTCACATATGATGAACACTTGTTGGCTGCTTTTCCTTCACTCTGCTGTCCAACATATCCCAAACCATCTCAATTGGGTTGAGGTCAGGTGATTGTAGAGACCAGGTCATCTGATGCAGCACTCTGTCACTCTCCTTCTTGGACAAATAGCCCTTGCACAGCCTGGAGGTGTGTTTTGGGTCATTGTCCTGTTGAAAAATAAATGATAGTCCCACTAAACACAAACCGGATGGGATGGCATATTGCTGCAGAATGCTGTGGTAGCCATGCTGGTTAAGTGTGCCTTGAATTCTAAATAAATCACTGGCAGTGTCACCAGCAAAGCACCCCCACACCATCACACCTCCTCCTCCATGCTTCAAGGTGGGAACATGCGGAGTTCATCCATTTATCTACTCTGCATTTCACAAAGACAAGGCAGTTGTAACCAACAATCTCAAATTTGGACTCATCAGACCAAAGGAAAGATTTCCACCGGTCTAATGTACTTTGCTCCTGTTTCTTGGCCCAAGCAAGTCTCTTCTTATTGGTGTCCTTTAGTAGTGGTTTCTTTGCAGCAATTCGACCATGAAGGCCTGATTCACACTTGATGTTGAGATATGTCTGTTACTGGAATTCTGTGAAACATTTATTTGGGCTGCAGTCTGAGGTGCAGTTAACTCAATCAAATCAATCAAATGTATTTAGGAAGCCTTTTTTTTTACATCAGCAGGTTTCACAAAGTGCTATACAGACACCCAGCCTAAAACCCCAAATAGCAAGCAATGCGGATGTAGAAGCACGGTGGCTGGGAAAAACTCCCTGGAAAGGTAGGAACCTAGGAAGAAACCCAGAGAAGAAAAAGGCTCTGAGGAATGGACAGTTCTCTTCTGGCTGATCCAGGTGGAAATTTTAAGAGTACATGGCCATTTAAGGCCATATTGTTCTTCAAGATGTTCAAACGTTCATAGATGACCAGCAGGGTCAAATAAAAATCACATTGGTCGAGGGTGCAACAGGTCAGTACCTCAGAAGTAAATGTCAGTTGCCTTTTCATAGCCGAGCATTCAGAGGTTGAGACAGCAGGTGTGATAGAGAGAGAGAGCCAGAGAGTCGAATACAACAGGTCCGGGACAAGGAGAAAGAGAAAGAGAATTTGAGGGAGAATACTTAAATTCACACAGGACACCAGAAAAGACAGGAGAATTACACCAGATATAACAGACTGACCCTAGCCCCCCTGCACATAGACTATTGCAACATACGTAGATACTGGAGACTGAGACAGCTAATGGTGGGAGACTTCGGCGGCTCAGACCCCTTAACGGGTGGAGGAGAGACCTGAGAAAGCACAGCCTCTGGCCCCAACTAGTCGCTTAATGGGGAGATCCAGTTGAAAGTTTCTGGCTGAATGAGTGACACCTGTTGTGTATGCCGACAGCATTACTTTCCAGAAGCCTTTAAACTGTGCAGGGGGATTTATACTACTATCTGTGCTGGTGGCACAGCCACTGTTTCATCCTTTCCTACACTTAAATTGCCCTTGCCAAACAATTTCATCTGAAGCTGTGCTTGCAACACTGCTATCCTCACCATAAGGTGATAGTTCTCCTATATATGGGGCGGCAGGGTAGCCTAGTGGTTAGAGCGTTGGACTAGTAACCGAAAGGTTGCCGAGCTGACAAGGTACAAATCTGTCGTTCTGCCCCTGAACAGGCAGTTAACCCACTGTTCCTAGGCCGTCATTGAAAATAAGAATTTGTTCTTAACTGACTTGCCTAGTAAAATAAAGGTAAACAAATAAAATAAAATAAATATTATGAGTACTGCAATTAGATGACAGTGTTAAAATGTTACTACTTAGCTTTGGCTGGTGGAGATCTTGTAGGACCATGTCCAGATAAAGCGTCCTGGGTGAAAAAGTTGAATAAAAAAAGTAGAGCAAGGAAAAAACGAAGCACAATGTCTCCAGGTATACGTTGTTTCCTCCGACAGATTGGTGCGGCTGGCTTTTGGGTTAAGCGGGCATTGTGTCAAGAAGCTGTGCTGCTTGACTGGGTTGACCTTCGCCTCTCCCGAGTCCGTACGGGAGTTGCAGCGATGGAACTACCAATTGGATACTATGGAATTGGGGGGGGGAAATGAAAAGTTTGGCAGATAGCCAAGTAGCAACAAACAGCACTGAGACAAGTTAACTCTAATGAACTTATCTTTTGCAGCAGAGGTAACTCTGGGTCTTCCTTTCCTGTTCCGGTCCTCATGAGAGGCAGTTTCATCATAGTTTCTGGTTTTTGTGACTGCACTTGAAGAAACTTTCAAAAGTTCTTGACATTTTCCCTATTGACTTACTTCCACATCTTAAATAAATTATGGACTGTCGTTTCTCCTCGCTTATTTGAGCTGTTCTACCATAATATGGTCTTTTACCAAATAGGGCTTCTGTATACCACCCCTACCTTGTCACAACACATCTGATTGGCTCAAACACATTAAGAAGGAAGGAAATTCCACAAATTAACTTTTAAGAAGGCACACCTGTCAATTGAAATGCATTCCAGGTGACTACTTCATGAAGCTGGTTGAGGGAATGCAAAGAGTGTGCAAAGCTGTCAAGGCAAAGGGTGGCTACTTTGAAGAATCTCAAATCTCAAATATATTTTGATTTGTTTAACACTTTATATTTTTATTTTTTATTTCATATGTGTTATTTCATAGTTTTGATGTCTTCATTATTCTACAATGTAGAAAATAGTAGAAAATACAGAAAAAACCTTGAATGAGTAGGTGTGTCCAAACTTTTGACTGGTACTGTACTTTTATTAATTAATTAACATCATGTTACTCAAATATAAATAGCATACATTTTTCTAAACATATCCAATCTGTTACTTGGACTCATTGCACCCGTTACTGAAACGGTTCTTCCAGTCGAGACGGTTCAGGTATTGTCAGAGCTTAGCCTTCCCAACCCGGTGGTCATTCTTAATGCAGGTTTCTGGTGAATCTAAATTCTAAATGTTTGATACCCCCTCTCTGGCTGGATTGCAATAGGATTTGCAGATCACTTTGTAAACCAGCATAATGTGACTTTCAGGCCTGATGTGTCCTGTAAACCATGCATTTCAGGCCACTGTATTTATCTAAGCCCTCAAAATAAGTTCTGAAATGTGTGTTTTATTGTCTTATAAAACTGAAAATGGTTGAAGGAAACAACCATGTCTCTGTCACTAACAAATGAAGTAATGGGTACACAATTCACTCGAAAGGCAAGGCACTCTGGGAAATAAGCAAATAAGGCTTTACACTAAGCAGTGTGTTTATTGAACTCTGAAAAGTGTGGCATGGTATAGACAACTTGACAGTGTTAAGTAAACACTCTCTGTGTTGAATTAACACTGGAGAAGTTGCTCAGTGTGTCCGTGTCTGTGTGTGTGAGAGAGATTGGCAGTATCCTGGGATTACCCCAGTCAGTCCCAGCAGCAGAGTGATAACCAGAGTTGGGGAAGTTACTTTCGAAATGTAATCGATTACACCAGTCCAAAATTGTAATCAGTAATGTAACTTTTGGATTACCCAAACTCAGTAACGTAATCTGATTACATTCACTTTTAGATTACTTTCCCCTTGAGAGTCAATAGAATAAGACAAAAATGTATGTTACTAATTGAACAAAATCTATTGCAGGATAAATCAATGTTCAAGTTTACATAGCTGGCCATATATGGATGTTCATTTTTACTTTATAGTTTGGTTATGTAGGCTTCTTCCAACCCATCGCTTTCTAAGACATATAATAACGCGATTATATTATATGTTTACATTAAAAACCAAAGTCTATCAGAATTCCAGGCATTACAATAAATGATACACCTCTTGATGTTCAAGAATAGGACTTGGAAATATGGAGGTATGGATTAGCCAAATTGTTTTACCTGAGAGCATAACCCCAAAACTAAGGACTTATTAGCCAGCCCTACTCTGTTGTTCATGCTTTTGTTGTCATGGAGGACTGATTGGGCTCATTGATTCAAGTTGAAAAATAAATGCTGAGCTCATGGAATGGTATGCTTTGAGCACTACTGAAAAGTGCTATTTACATGTGAATAATTAATGCCTTATGCTGCAGTTACCATAGGCCTATTTTTTTACCTCTTTGTTGGTGACACTTTGATGTCTTGATAATATGCATCTGTTTAAAGGAAAATCCACAAACGGCCACCCCGCCTCTGTTTTGGTAAAAAGCTGAGGGATGGGCCTGGAGAAATGTAACCACACACAGATTAATAGACAGAGCTATGGATGCAAGAACTGACCGTCCATCAAAATTATCGTTTTAACCATGTTATGAGGTTATACAGTGTTTGTTTACATTTACAATGTTCACAAACATAGGAGAAAAACAAGCTTGTATGTTGGGTTCTCATGGAGTGTGACAGTTGAACTAAGATCATGAGGCATTTCTAAGTTATATTCTTCAAGAATCAATGGATATATATGAGAGCAGCAGTGTGATTCACATCAATGAGCTATGTAGATTAGAGGTTGGCCGATTTAATCGGAATGGCCGATTTAATTAGGGCCGATTTCAAGTTTTCATAACCTTTATTTAACCTTGCTTTAAATAGGCAAGTCAGTTAAGAACACATTCTTATTTTCAATGACGGCCTAAGAACGGTGGGTTAACTGCCTTGTTCAGGGGCAGAACGACAGATTTTTAACCTGTCAGCTTGGGGATTCAATCTTGCAACCTTACAGTTAACTAGTCCAATGCTCTAACCACCTGCTTTACATTGCACTCCATGAGGAGCCTGCCTGTTACGCGAATGCAGTAAGAAGCCAAGGTAAGTTGCTAGCTATTATTAAACTTATCTTATAAAAAACAATTAATCAATCATAATCACTAGTTAACTACACATAGTTGATGATATTACTAGTTTATCTAGCGTGTCCTTGCATATAATCGATGTGGTGCGTATTCGCGAAAAAGGACTGTCGTTGCTCCAAGGTGTAACTAACCATAAACATCAATGCCTTTCTTAAAATTAATACACAGTATATATTTTGAAACCTGCATATTTAGCTAAAAGAAATCCAGGTTAGCAGGCAATATTAACCAGGTGAAATTGTGTCACTTCTCTTGCGTTCATTGCACGCAGAGTCAGTGTATATGCAACAGTTTGGGCCGCCTAATTTGCCAGAATGTTTCGTAATTATGACATAACATTGAAGGTTGTGCAATGTAACAGGAATATTTAGACTGATGGATGCCACCCGTTAGATGAAATATGGAACAGTTCCGTATTTCACTGAAAGAATAAACGTCTTGTTTTCGAAATGATAGTTTCCAGATTCAACAATATTAATGACCTAAGGCTCATATTTCTGTGTTATGTCATAATTAAGTCTATGATTTGATAGAGCAGTCTGACTGAGCGATGGTAGGCACCAGCAGGCTCGTAAGCATTCATTCAAACAGCACTTTCGTGCGTTTTGCCAGCAGCTCTTCGTAACGCTTCAAGCATTGAGCTGTTTATGACTTCAAGCCTATCAACTCCCGAGATTAGGCTGGTGTAACTGATGTGAAATGGCTAGCTAGTTAGCGGGGTGCGCGCTAATAGCGTTTCAAACGTCACTCCCTCTGAGACTTGGAGTAGTTGTTTCCCTTGCTCTGCATGGGTGACGCTGCTTCGAGGGTGGCTGTTGTCGATGTGTTCCTGGTTCGAGCCCAGGTAGGAGCAAGGAGAGGGACGGAAGCTATACTGTTACACTGGCAATAATAAAGTGCCTATAAGAACATCCAATAGTCAAAGGTATATGAAATACAAATCGTATAGAGAGAAATTGTCCTATAATTCCTATAATAACTATAACCTAAAACTTCTTATCTGGGAATATTGAAGACTCATGTTAAAAGGAACCACCAGCTTTCATATGTTCTCATGTTCTGAGCAAGGAACTTAAACGTTAGCTTTTTTACATGGCACGTATTGCACTTTTACTTTCTTCTCCAACACTTTTGTTTTTGCATTATTTAAACCAAATTGAGCATGTTTCATTTTATTTGAGGCTAAATGTATTTTATTGATGTATTATGTCAAGTTAAAAGTGTTCATTCAGTATTGTTGTAATTGTCATTATTACAAATAAATGTAAAAAAGAATTGGCCGATTAATCGGTATCGACTTTTTTGGGGTCCTCCAATAATCGGTTTCGGCGTTGAAAAATCAAAATCAGTCGACCTCTAATGTAGATATCAAATAATAAGCGATATCCGTATTGCCGTAGACTACACCACTGCTGTCATCCTTACCTGCAAGCGTTTATTCAAGTTGGATATTCTTGGATGCCAACAGCAGCTGCACCATTGGAAGACATAGGTTGGACTGTAGCCTACAAAAAGCCTATTCCTGCTCTTTTCCCGCGATCCATCAAACCCATTTAGTGTGTCATCATAGTGGTCTCTGACTTGTGGTCAGACTCGTTCAGGTGGAACAAACAAACTTTTTTCAGTGCTGATTTGAATGTCATTGAGACAAACAGAGAAGTGTCAAAGATTTTTTCCCCCACAAGCATCCTTTCTGAATTTAAAAGTAATCTAGTTTTTCAAGTGTCTGTAATCTGATTACAATATTTTTGCTCATAATGTAATGGATTACAGTTACCTTTTTATTTTTTTTACATCTCTCACATGTAACAGATCACATGTAATCCGTTACTCCCCAACCCTGTGGTTTAAGTGAAGGTTATGGATGGAGATAATGACATAAAGCCTAGAGTATTGACTTCTCTAAAGACAGCTTTATTCCATAGGAAGGAGAGTGGCTAGCAGAGTGGAGCTAATTGCCCTATTTTCTGTGACTTTGGTAGAGGCCGCAAATATACACACAGATCACACACAATATACACACAGGCTCAGCCCCACTAAAGCACATATTTACCATTTCCTCCTATAATACCTGCACAGTGAGGGAGGGATGGAGAAGATATCGAGAGGAGAGAATGAGAGGGAGGGAGGGAATAAAAGAGACAGAAAAAGATAGGGAGAGTGTGTGTGTGTGTGTGTGTGTGTGTGTGTGTGTGTGTGCGCGCGTGTGTGTGTGGCTGTACAGCTAACATCTGCTGGGTGGATCCCCATGCTCTCAGCAGAGTGTAATGGAGACTGCTATCTCCAGACGTGCTTCTTTTATAATGAAGGGCTTAGTGCTCTGAGGACTGCCTCTCTCTCTCTTGCTGCTCTTTATCCTTTCTCGCTCTGTTTTTTCTCTCTTTCTCCCCGTAATTCTACCTCTGTCTGTTTCATTCTCCCCATCTCCCCCCCCCATTTCCTGTCTCTCTTTCTCTCTCGTTCCAACCCCTTTCTATCCTCCCCTCCCTTTCCCTTCTCTCTTTCTGTGACAAAAACTCTCACCGGAGGAGATCTCTCTCTGTATGTGCACACTGTCCTGTCAGTGCTCTGCTCTCCCTGCCCACGTTCACCCAGGGCTCCTTCTGCTGTAATCTACAACTTGAGCTGCTCTGTATCCTATTAAAGTAGATAACACAGACCGTTGTGAAGATTACTCAGATCAAATATTAGGAGTTGAGTGTCCATGTCGTTGGATGAGCATTTGATGAGTCACTGAAGAGGGAAATGGGGCAAATCGCGTATGGCACCCTATTCTCCACATATAGTGCACCAAAAGTATTGCTCTAAGAAGGAGTGAATCCTAACTTGCAATTAAATCAAAATTCCCCTTAGTTATACGTCAATGTCAGTGGGACACAGTGACATTTTGAATTAAATGGTAATTTTTTGGTAGGATTCTTCCCTACCTTAGTCTGACTGTATGAGTAGCACCTACTGCATACATGTGTCTTCTAGCCCTATTCTTCCTCTAGGCAGCTGTTGTTGTGTTGGTACGATATGTACTTTCCAGAGCTGATGTGAGAGGAGAGTGATGTCACCGGGACAGAGAGCTTAGCTAACAGGGTGACCTGCTATTTGAGTCACACCTAGCTGGCATTGAGGAACTGCTCACACATGGATTCTACATTCATACCATTCTTCCACAGGCGCCGCTCCAGGTTTCCCATAAATGTTCAACTGGGTTGAGATTTGGTGACTGCGATGGCCATGGGATATGGTTTACGTTGTTTTCATGCTCATCAAACCGTTTAGTGACCACTCGTGCCCTGTGGATGGGGGCATTGTCATCCTATGGCGGCATAGCCATAGTAGGCAAAATAATGGCCTGCCAAGCATTTTTATACATGACCCTAAGCATGATGGGACGTTAATTGCTAAATTAACTCAGGAACCACACCTGTGTGGAAGAACCTGCTTTCACTATACTTTGTATCCCTCATTTACTCAAGTGATTCCATTATTTTGGCAGTTACCTGTAGCTAGCAGATCGTAACTAGCTAATGTGATGCTCCATTGAGCGTTATAGGATAGGTACTGTTTGACGTAGCATAGAGCATTTTTGACCAACCTTAACTTGTTGATAGTATCTTCATTCTCGATTCGGCCAAACATGTATCTTGGAGGTGGTTTGTTTGAATTTTGAAGATGCTTCGTTATTAAAATGTTTTGCTTCAAAAACAATGTGTATGCTGCCATCTTGTCTATTTCAAATGTTCCCTCATTGAGGCAGATGGGTCCACCTTAAAGTGCAGTATGTCACGACGACACACACCTGTCTTGATCAATTGGCTGAACGAAGATAGTATCGCCAAGTTAAGTTTGGTTTGAAAATTCTCTGTGCTACGCCACACAGTACCTATCCTGTAACGGCTAATGGAGCATCACATTAGCCCTCTAGTTAACTCACACCTATAACGCTAACTGACACGGAGTTCATACTGTTTCCATGCCAAAGTCGTGGCATACAGGCCTCAAGGCCTGCCTAGAAATGTGTACCAGTCTACACCGTTAGTACATTGTCAGAGCACACTGTACACACACGCATTATACACACACACACACACACACACACCTACCTAGCGGAAAATAGAGAGAGTGAACACGTGAACGATGATGAAGGCCAGTGATGAAGATGCCTCTAGCGACTTGCTGGCCCAGCGTGATGACTCAGTCACGATTTATGGCATTGTTTGAATGACTGACCATCTGTGGGCTAAAAACACACCTTTATCTGTGGCAATCTCGATGAAGAGACATTCCCACATATAACGACGTGCGCTGAGAGTCAGGAAGCAAGTTCAAGGAGTGAGTGTTTTAATAAATAAACGCAACATAATACGAAACATGAAACAGAAACAATAACGACTGGGGAAGGAACCAAAGGGAGAGACATATATAAAGGTAATCAGGGCAGTGATGGAGTCCAGGGGAGCCTGATGACGCACAGGTGCGCGAAACGATGGTAACAGGTGTGAGCCATAATGAGCAGCCGGAGAGGGAGCACACGTGACACCACATAAGTCCTAAGGTCACTGAAGCCAGGAGAGGTGAAGACTTGATGAAACTTGAATCGACTAAATGAATGTTACTTTGTAAAATAAATTGTCATGTTTGGATTGTTTAAAGAGTTCCTAAAGAGCTATGCATTTTGATATGTTTCATGCTACTATAAGTGCTATGGATTTATTGTTACAGGGAGTCTGTGTTACTCTGTTTGCTTGACAGCGGATAGTTCAGAGAGGAGCGACACAGGAGTGACGGTGTGGTTATTACATTAGAGAAGGAGTGTGAAGTTCTATGTTTGAATGTTTTGGGCCATGAAAACTGATGTTAATTAGACGATAGGAGATACTGGGAGTTGGCATTCTTGGAAGAATAAAAAATGGGTTTGAACTTAGATCATGTTGTCATTGGTTAATTCTCCTGGTGTACGTTTTGTGTGTCGTAGTGGGGAATTTTCTATGCTATTAAGACTCAAGATATTTTGTATAATTTCGATTGTGAAGATTTCTGGTGTCTACCATTTGTTAATTGTATTCATTGGGTAACTGTAATAATTATGGATACTTTAAAATGGATACGAACTGTAGTACTCACATTTCTGAGTAATATTCTTTGAGTTATTATTTGGTGAAATGTCTAATGGTAAACGCTATTAATAATAGACAAAGCATCAATGCTTGGTCTCTAACGCTGCGTCTCTGAGTCAAGGTTAACTCAATCATGAAATGCTAGGACATTGATTGCAAGACATTAGCTCCTTGTCCCTCGGCCTCTTAATAATTGTATGAAGGTAAACCTAGACTTGTGCATCTTATAGTATTCTGAGTGATGATTGCAAGGTTTGCAAACCTTGGCTATGACCATTGGATACAATTATGGACCAATAGCATTCATGTGATAATGGAGTGAGATTGATGAATGTAGTTTGTTGTTATACTCAACATAATGTTTGGGTAATTTCCACCACACACACACACACACACACACACACACATTTCAACGTCTAAGCCTTCTCTCGTCTTCTTTCCGGATGCTCTCATTAGAGAGGATATACTGTAAATTGGTATTACTGTCGACATGTGTAATCTTGTTCACGCCTGTTCTCTCTTGGCGAGGGAGGGGGCGGTGGAGCACTGGTTTGTTTTCCTCCTCAGCGGAACGCTGTGCTGGCTAGCCGGGGCTGTGTTGTGCTGTTGTGACTGTAGAAGCGTGACTGGCCATCTGCTAGCTGTGATTCCTGCGCCATGCTATAGTCAGGGATGGACACAGATGAGTGGTTGCGCTTTGAGAGAAATCCCTGCGATGGTGGAGGGGTCTGTGTGTATGTGTTTGTGTGTGTGCGTACCACTTGGTGATATGATACCAAAGGGGTTTTGTCAAGTATAATTTCTGACAAAGTATAGTAAACAGTGTAGGGTTATCAGTGTATCGTTTATATCAGCGTATGGTTTATATCAGCTTGTGTTTTATATCAGCTTATGGCTTATATCAGCGTATGGCTTATATCAGTTTATGATTTATATCAGCATATGGCTTATATCAGTTTATGGTTTATATCAGCGTATGGTTTATATCAGCGTATGGTTTATATCAGCATGTGGCTTATATCAGCTTATGGTTTGTATCAGCTTATGGTTTGTATTAGCATATGGCTTATATCAGCTTATGGTTTATATCAGCTTATGGTTTATATCAGCATATGGCTTATATGAGTGTAGATTGGTCGATGTACAGTTGTTAGTGTTTAGTTTCTACCAGTGTGTAGTTTTTGAAAAAGTGCAAAACTAGCAGAATGGCTATTTCACTTGTAGAATGGTTACAGTATATTGATTCCTTCCCTCCCGTCTCCAGATGTACATCCAGACCACTACCCTGACTATCTCGCTCAGCCTCAGCGCCTCTGTCTCTCTGGGGATGCTGTACATGCCCAAGGTCTACGTCATCATCTTCCACCCTGAGCAGAACATCCCCAAGCGTAAACGCAGCTTCAAGGCCATCGTCACCGCCGCCGCCATGTCAGGCAAGCTGCAGAAGGGGGGCGACAGACCCAACGGAGAGGTCAAGACGGAGCTGTGTGAGAGCATGGAGACCAACAGTGAGTAAGAACACACCTTTACTAACCTATACATAATACACTTATATATCTAATGATATATTGCATACACTTATACTAACAGTATGCATATATACATCTACACCAGGGTACCCCAACTGCCGGCCCGTGGGCTGAATGGTTTTATTTGGCTCCCCAAGTTTAAAAAATAAATAAAATAAAGTGCTTGTTGAAATTTCATTGTTGGACATAAAAAACTGTCAAAACACCAGGAAATCAGCTCCAATGAATGAAACATTTTGGAAATCAATTATTCCCATAGTAGAGAGACACGTGATCGTATACAAATGTTAGTAAGGTCTGAAATTATTATGTTTTAGTCAAACATATATTTTTGGGCTTCTTGCGGTCAATTTGCTGTCTCCAAGTTATTTGTAATTATATTCCGGCCCCCGACCATCCACTCAAAAAACAATCAGCCCGTGGCTGAATCTAGTTGATGATCCCTGGCCTACACTAATATAACTAACAAACTATATACCTAAACTAAAAAAAAATCTATAGATCTACACTAACACACAACAGAAATAATCTATACAACTACACTGATATAACCAACCGTTTGATAATCTCGACAACGACAGTATAACAGTAGTTGTAGTAGTTACATGTAAATTGGGCCTTTTTCATATCTCTCATTCAAATATCAGTACTTTTAATTTATAAAAATGTCATCTGAATTGTAAACAATGTTCTTGATAGAGCAGCTTGAGTGCTGCAACCTGTTTTTTTTTTTAGCACAGTTGTTTACAGCACATACAGAGTGTTCAAATGAGCTTCCCATTCAGCTTAACTATGTGCAACAGCTTTCGTAAACTTCAAAGCTTTGTTGTGTGCGGAGCTAGTCGGGCCTCTTCAACACTACGACCTGGAAATGTTAGTCTTTCTCCCGTGGAGACTCAGAGTGGGTGTTTAAAGCATTTATTTGAGCACAGAGTTGATCTGGGTGTTCTGAGAGGTTTAGAAGGTTCTGGAATGTTTGGAGTAATTAGCGTTCATTTTCTGTCTTCTGAACTGCAGCAGATTTGAACGATTTCTTCATTACAGACCTGAACGCGAAGAAGTCTCGCAGTCAGCAGTTTGGTCGGCTTGAATAACACACAATAACACATGTATGCACACACACGTTTGCACGGACACACACACGAACAACAACACACGGACAACAACACAACAAACAGCACAGGTCACTCACACACCTATTCCCTCAGTGGCACAACTGACTGGACTCATACAGTTTCACAAACCCCAGCCTGAGACATTATTTTCAAATGCTATCTGCCTAGGGTTTGTGTTGTGTGAAGAAGAAACTGTTGGAACAGTTTTGATTCCTACAGTTTGACACATTCTCTCTTACAATCCTCATATAAACAAGGCGGGTACAGGGCACCGTCTTGACGATAGCTCAGTGCCAGCGGTCCGTGGTCGCTTAAAAACCACTGACATTTACAACCAACAGCTACAGGGGACGTATAATGGACTTGATAAACACAGCCTCAGACCCCAGACGCAGGTGTGCACTAATATTACGGTCAATAGGAAATATATATCCCTTGATATATTTCCTCTCCTCTCTTCCCCCCTTTCCCCCCCTGGCAGCTTCATCAACTAAGACAACATATGTCAGCTACAGTAATCATGCCATCTGAACAGCACCAAAGTGGAGGGAGGGCTGAGAAAAGGAGCTGTCACGGACAGATGACGGACTAAAAGACGGACAGACCGATGGAGCTCCCACCGCCACCGGTAACCAAGCATGAGACATTTTATATTGTTCTGACAGCATCAAACCTTACTACCACCAGAGAGGCGGGACCACAAAGACCAACCACCAATCAGTGGGCCCCGTTCGCTCTCTTCCTGCAAATCACAGCACAACGGTCCTGCCATAAACTTTGAACTAACCGTGAAGACAATGGTTTAAAAAATAATCCACTGCAGGCTATAATGGTCCAGAGAAAAAAAGAAAGAAAAAAGAAGAAAAACGTAACAAAACAAAACTGTGTAAAAGTTCTACATAAGGGTACATGGGAGATTAAAAGACATTAAAAGAGTTTAAAATTTAAAAATATTTAAAAGAGAAAATAGAAGAAACTATGAGAATCGACCATGATGTTTATTGTTATTCTACTTGTAAGTATTTTTGTGGTTGTGAAGATTTTTTCATTCTTGTCCCAGCTGTCGTGCGACCTTGCATATTCAGAAAGTTTGTCTCTTGTATCGAATGGCTAACTGGATGGATAGCCCTGGGTTGTGAATCTGTAAATCCCCTGGTTGAAGCATGCCAGTTTTTATACAAATGATTTATTTATAATAAAGGAATGTTTTGCAAATGTATAGATTTGTGCTTATGCTTTTAAGATACAATGCAGACACCAATTGTATATGTTTTTGTTTATTACTATATTAGTGACCGACTTGCTAGATTCGGTATTCTGTAGCAATATTTGAAATTGAGTTGGGGAACAATGGGAAAGTAAATAACACACTGGACACTCTGGCCAAGGAGTAGGGTTGATCCGAGCATTCTGTCCTAACAACAGCAGTCAAGCACCCAAGCTAACTGGCTAATGTTGGCTAGCTTGCTAGCTACTTCCAGACACAAATGAGCTCACTGACAATTTTACTCGTCCTATCAGAGCTGGTTAGGCTGTTTTTATGTTATCCAAAGCCTTGTTGACTGCAACTGTGCTGCTGGCAACAATTTAATGATGCTTTTTTTGGCAGTTTTTACTGACACCGGTCATATTCAACAGGTGTTGAACATTCATAAGTTCGTCAGTTATTCAGCGCTGGCACACTCACATGAGAGTGCTCTGAAATCAGAGTAGATAGCCAGAGGGAATTTACCAGCTAGCTAGCTAAACAATGAACCATAATCCCAACTCATAACGTTACTACCCTGCATGAATTTGCAATTAGCTAACCAACCAGGTTCAATGTTGGCTTGCTAACATTAGGCTATAACTAGAAAAGCTTCATGAAATAGTACCCGCAAAACACCAGTCTCAACGTCAACAGTGAAGAGGCGACTCCGGGATGCTGGCCTTCTAGGCAGAGTTCCTCTGTCCAGTATATGTTTTCTTTTGCCCATCTTAATCTTTTATTTGTATTGGGTAGTGGCTTTTATTTGCAACTCTGCCTAGAAGGCCAGCATCCCTGAGTCGCCTCTTCGCTGTTGATGTTGAGACTGGTGTTTTGCAGGTAGTATTTAATGAAGCTGCCAGTTGAGGACTTGTGAGACGTCTGTTTCTCAAACTAGACACTCTAATGTACTTGTCCTCTTGCCCTGGGGCCTCTCACTCCTCTTCCTATTCTGGTCAGGGCCAGTTTGCATTGTTCTCTGAAGGGAGTAGTACACAGCGTTGTACGAGATCTTCAGTTTCTTGGCAATTTCTCGCATAGAATAGCCTTCATTTTTCAGAACAAGAATAGACTGACGAGTTTCAGAAGAAAGATCTTTGTTTCTGGACATTTTGAGCCTGTAATCGAACCCACAAATGCTGATGCTCCAGATACTCAACTAGTGTAAAGAAGGTTTATGTAGATATTCCATTAAAAATCAGTTAAACATTGTACAGCCTCATAACATGATTAAAACATTAATTTTGATATCATAGATGGTCAGTCATTGTATCCACATCTGTCTGGGGCGGCAGGGTAGCCTAGTGGTTAGAGCATTGGCCGAGTAACCAAAAGATTGCAAGTTCAAATCCCTGAGCTGTCAAGGTACAAATCTGTCGTTCTGCCCCTGAACAGGCTGTTCCTAGGCTGTCATTGAAAATAGGAATTTGTTCTTAGCTGACTTGCCTAGTTAAATACAGGTTAAAAAAAAAGTTTAATCTGAGACTGGTTAAATTTCTCCAGGCACATCCTTCAGCTTTTTACCAAAACAGAGGCGGGGCAACCATTTTGTTATTGTTTAATCTGTGGATTTTCCCTTTTAAACAGCTGCATATTATCACGATATCAAAGTGTCACCAACAAAAAGGTAAACAAATAGCCCTTACACAGCCTGTTGGGTCATTGTCCTGTTAAAAAATAAATGGTTGTCCCACGAAACGCAACGGCTGTGGTAGCCCTGCTGGTTAAGTGTGCTTTGAATTCTAATTAAATCACTGACAGTGTCACCAGCAAAGCACCCCCACACCATCACACCTCCTCCTCCATGCTTCACGGTGGGAACCACACATGCGAAGATAATTCGTTCACCAACTCTGCGTCTCACAACGACACAAGAGTTGAAACCAAAAATCTCCAATTTGGACTCCACCAGTCTAATGTCCATTGCTCGTGTTTCTTCTCTGCAGCAGAAGTAACTCTGGGTCTTTCTTTCCTGTGGCGGTCCTCTTGAGAGCCAGTTTCATCATAGCGCTTGATGGTTTTTGCAACTTCACAAGTTTTTGACATTTTCCTGATTGACTGACCTTCATGTCTTAAAGTAATGATGGAGTGTCGTTTCTCTTCGCTTATTTGAACTGTTCTTGACATAATATGGACTTAGTCTTTTACCAAATAGGGCTATTTTCTGTATACCACCCCTACCTTGTCACAACACAACCTATTGGCTCAAACTCAATAAAATGGAAAGAAATTCCACAATTTAACTTTTAACAAGGCACACCTGTTAATTGAAATGCATTCCAGGTGACTCCTCATGTAGCTGGTTGAGAGAATGCCAAGAGTGTACAAGGCTGTCATCAAGGCAAAGGTTTGTTACTTTTAAGAATCTCAAATCTAAAATATGTTTTGATTTGTTAAACACTTTTTTGCTTACTACATGATTCCATATGTGTTATTATTCTACAATGTAGAAAACAGTAAAAATAAAGAAAAACCCTTGAATGAGTAGGTTTGTTCAAACTTTTGACTGGTAATGTATGTCTTCCTGAAACAAGTCACGTTTATTGATTTTCAATTAATTATGAGGACAAAGACACAGTGACAACAAGTGTAATGTAACATTCCCAGTCCTGTACCCATCCCACAACCTATCCCTCTACAGTATGCTGTATCTTGTTTCTGCCAATCTGAATCTCTACACGTTTCCCTACGCCCAACAGGGCGGACTTTCCTTTTCATTTTTCTTTACGCTCTGTATTAATTAAACCGTCAATACAGCAAATCACTTTTCCTGACACACAGCAAAACAAATTCTTTCCGTTTTGAGCACAACGCATTTCTTTCATCGATCTTCCCTGGTCTTACAGCATTTACAAACATCGACCACTCCACCGAGGGTTGTTGTCTTCCATACGGAAGTAGCTACTAGTGGAGAAGCTATCCGCAAGCTGGGTGGATGACGAGAAGGCAGTGTGTGTGTGTGTGTGTGTGTGTGTGCCTGGCCTGTGTGTGCCTGGTCCACTCTGTGTGTGTGTGTGTGTGTGTGTGTGTGTGTGTGTGTGTGTGTGTGGTAATGGGTGTCTACTTGTAGACACTGAGGGCAGAATCCTTTATGTTTCTGAACTAGCCTGCTCCGTCTCACTAAACGTCGAAGGAAAAAAATACATGAGATCTGAGAAGCAGTGAGCTGCATCAATACATTCATTCTCACTGGAGAGGAACGATCGATAAAGCTGAAAAGAGGAACACAACACCTTTTCCTGTATACAACAACAGACGCGCTTTGTATGTCAGATTAAAAGTAATGAAAGTCAGGGCTTTGTTTAACTGATGTCCCTGTCGGCTGCTTTGTGTGAGTCCAACCTCGCTCTACAATGAAATGAGAAAACAACTGAAAATAATAGGCCACGGACAGCACAATGATTTGTATTTACAACACATTTAATGGGAAGAGGCTTGCGGGCCAAACGGCAGTCATTTTACAATGGACGAAATAGAGGACTGTTGTCTGCCGTTGATTAATGTTATTCTACAGCCCAATGCATAGCAAAAATACAGTCGTACCTTTCCCATTCAAGTCTGACCATTAGCATACTGACAGATAAGAAGTGGTAGTTGAAAGGAACATATTATAACCTGGCAGTGGGGGTCTAAGCCTGGGGGTCTAAGCCTGCCACTCAGCAGCAGACAGGACTCCGGGTCTGGGATACTTTTGAGAGGGTAGTAGTGACAGTAATCCTAGTTATCTACCTGCATGCTAATTAAATTACCAGTTACACAGACCACTGTCACTGTCGGGGACAAAAGACTACACGCACAACACCAGGAGACTGCTCTCTCTATCGATCCTCTCACACACCCATGTGGTTGTGACGGCCGATAGGTGGGAGGGTGTGTGTAAGTGTTTGTGTGTGCACTCGTGCGTGTGTGTGTGTTTATTGAGGTGAAGCAGGCAGATGGTCCTCCACTCTGTCTTTGTGTGTGCGTTTGTGTATGTGTGTGTGTATGGAGATGATTAGTGCGGATGATTCTGAAGACTCTGAGTGTGGATGTGGTTGCCATGATACCCTGACCAGTTGTTGGCAACACTTGACCTTTCATCTTCTCAGCTCTCTCTCTCTCTCTCTCTCTCTCTCTCTCTCTCTCTCTCTCGCTCTCGCTCTCGCTCTCGCTCTCGCTCTCGCTCTCGCTCTCGCTCTCGCTCTCGCTCTCGCTCTCTCTCTCTCATGGAGGTTCTGTTGTCCTAAAACATCCTCTTCTATACAGCATAGACATCAACAGGAGTAGTGGATAAGGCTGTCTGGGCCTCCCAATGTACCTATACATATAGTATGGAACTGTAACGATTTTCCTCCTCTTCTGACGAGGAGTATGAAGGATCGGACCAATGTGCAGCTTGGTAAGTGGGGGTGGCAGGGTAGCCTAGTGGTTAGAGCGTTGGACTAGCAACCAAAAGGTTGCAAGTTCAAATCCCCAAGCTTACAAGGTACAAATCTGTCGTTCTGCCCCTGAACAGGCAGTTAACACACTGTTCCTAGGCCGTCAATAAGAATTTGTTCTTAACTGACTTGCCTAGTTAAATATTTTTTTACATTTTTATTAGGAACAGAAACACTAAACAAAATAACACAGAGCGTGAAACGAAAACGAAACAGTCCTGTAAGGTGCAGCAACACAAAACAGAAAACATCTACCCACAAATCATAGTGGGAAAACAGGCTGCCTAAGTATGGTTCTCAATCAGAGACAACGATAAACAGCCTCTGATTGGGAACCAAACACAGAAATACAAAAACATAGAACAACACATAGAATGCCCACCCCAACCCACGCCCTGACCAAACTAAAATGGAGACATAAAAAAGGATCTAAGGTCAGGACATGAGGTTATTTCTGTGTTTGTATCTTTCCTTCCATAATAAGATTTTACCCGGACTGTGAGTCAGAATATTTGATTGTTTGTGTATTCCTGCAGCCCAATGTACTATAGCAGCTCTATTGTTTTAGGACCTGAGAACACAGGCTCCCCAGAGGCTAGTAGAAGAGGAGAACGGGTATAATCTCAAACCTACCAGTTGGCAAACCAAACACACGCACACACCACACACACACACACACACTGGTCTACCTTTTCAATTTGAATAAATAGGGTACAATTCAATGTGGGAAATTTGATATAAACAAACACATACTGAAGGTGTGTTTGCAGATGTGACCATTTGGCACCAATATTAGAAAACACCAAACTTCACACATGCTTTTCATACCCAAGTTTAGACATGAAAGAAAAGTTTGTTGGCAATATTTCCCTTTTAGTTATTTACAGTTATTTGATTCCTGCATGGTCTTCCGATGAGACTATATAAACATATGACTGTTTTGTGTTCCGACCAGCCTTCTCCGCTCAGACATCGTCGACGGCAATGGACGGGCACCTGGGATGGACGGTGAGCTGTCAGACATGTCACACCTGCCAGTCAGCATTCCCCTCCGTTCCCTGCCACTCCCCGCCACTCGCCACATCGCTCCGGTGTGTTCTCCCGTTAATGAGGCAGCGTCCGTTAGAGAATACCGTTAGTGTGTTTAAACAGCGGAACGAATGGAGCCTAGTGCAGCCGGCAGGCAACACAACAACGCCTGTTTCTGTTTGCAGCTTGCACCGCACCAGGAGAATACTGATGCCTGCCTGCTGCCTGCTTTGTGCAGCCTGCCTCCCTTCCAGCTGCTAGTCTGAGAAATTAGGTTTGTCATATCGACTGTGTCAAGGAAGTTATTTCACTAAAAAAGTGGCTGGTGTTTTCGAGCATGCTGGTGTTATATAGCCTTCGCTGTGTTGGGTATGAAGATGTTCAATAGCCTAGCATGTCTCCACTAGGATCAGAAAGCTTAAACAACGACTATGTGTGTATCATAACAGACCATCTGTTTCTCAGGGCTGTTTGTATGCCTTAGGGCGCGGCTTTCTTTCAGGCCACACTACATTAAAAGATAATCGGTTGGAAGTTGTATCTTGAGACAAATGTACGTTGTGTGACTTGTATTGCAATAACATATGTAGGTATATCTGACAGTCACTAAAACAACTGAAAGCAGGCTGCCTAATCCCTGCCTGGGAGAAGAAGAAAAAAAGGAGGAGAAGAGAAGAGAAAAAGTGGAGAGAGGAGACACTTCCTCTGGGGATCGTTGAGTGCTTCGTCCAGCTGGACTGAACGTCAGGAAGCTGTCTGGGTGAGTCCAACTGATTTTGATGTGAAGTGAGATGTTCAGCACATCTAGGCACATCTCTTTTCCCCCTTCCCAAAATATTAATTTCAAAACGCATGTCTCACCGATGAGCATAATTGGTTTCATTGACTGTGCCAAAGAGAGTTAATTTTGGGGGAATGAAGCTGACATATGATCTTGTTAAGTATTGTACTAATTCAGAGGACGATACAGCAGTCTGTCTGAGGTTTGTCACGCTGCTTTGTCTCTGAACAATGACAGACTATGCCGCTGCTCCCTGTTCTACTGGCTCTTTCCTCCTTTTAATATTTTTTTTGATGAATTAAACAGCGCTACAGGGCCACGGTCAAGTCCTCTCAAAATTTGACCCATAGACTCTACAGAGTATCTTCAAAGACTGAGCAGTTCGTTCAAATACCACTCCAGGGATGTTTCTTTTGGCTGCGGTGTGCTCTGTGGGCTGAATCTACGGTGTGATTATCATTGGAAACTTTAGGCCGGGTTCACACACAGGAATGAACTGTTGTCAAGCTCAATTGGTCAGGTTACAACAGCTGCCGAGTTAAACAAAAAAGATGTATTTTGACCTTCTGGTGATATTCAAAACGATTGATTTTAAAGTAGACACTGGCTGCAGGCTTAAGGAGAAGGAACACCACGGACGCTTATAAAGCCCGAGACCTTAGAGAGTAGAGGATCTTGTGTAAAAAAATAAGGTGCCTCTTTGAATTAAACAGCAATCAATTGGCTAGGGCTCAGGCTGGCAGCCCCACTCTCCAAAGCCACTCTCTATCACTGCAGCTGGAGGCGGGAAACCGCAGTGACTGTGGCTAGGCTCACTTAGTCCTGAATGCTGCCAGTTAAAATGCATGGTTGTGCCCAATACAGGGCTGTTACCGTTTCCCATTATTTTATCCTCCAGGGCTTTTTGAAAGCTGTTGTTTGAACTGGAATGGATACGTTTGTTTTGGAGAAGTTGCGTGTGTGTGTGCCCGTGTGCGTGCTAGCATGGGCGTGTGTATCTCTTTCATGTGTGTTTGCTTTTCCCTGTCTGCCCATACATACATGTGCGTTTCCTGCCTGTTCTCGTAGGTCTAGAGGCCAAAAGCCTATCCTCTTGGAGAACATTTTACCCATCAGGTATTTGCTTTAAAAGCTCAGGTCCATTATTGTAATGACGTTTGATACTGCAAAATGGAAGCTGCTGCCGATTTGCACGGTGCAATTTTCTACATATAAAACCTTGTCTGCCCATGGGAGAAAATTAGGGACATTTCATTTAATGGGCAGAAATGGAAGATGGCTTTTCAAGGACCGTTTACAAAGTGCCAACAGGCATCTGACTTGGCGTTAGTTATTGGTCATGTCAGGTTGTGCCTGCCAGCTCGGAGTGGTGTGGTAAGTGTAACGAGGAGCTTTGGGCAGCACTCATGCACTTTGTGGTGAAGTTTTAATGAAGGAACCTGCTGTGAGGCTGTAGCAGGTGTCTAAGAGGCTGTGACGAGGCTGTAGGGTTCTAAGCTTGGGCTGTTTTGGGAAGTGTGTTGGGGAAAGGAGCCTATATGGTGTGTTCATGGGGACGAGATGGTGCACAGGCCATTCAGGTGTTGGATTCGGAGTAAACTTTGAACATTGAGATATTAAAGACATGATAGATCAGGCGCATAGTGTATGGGGAGTGCAGGAGACTGGGTTTTATGTCAGAAGGTAATGGGTCTCTGTAGAAAGACAGATGGCTTTGGAATGTGTTGGGTGGACGGGAGGAGATCACAGGACTGCTATAGGGGAAAAGGATGGACATCTGTGGAATAGGCAAAGGAGGGGTTGAGGTCAGGTCAGATCCCCTGAAGGGAGTAATAAGGGTTTATTATCCTATTACACTCTTCCTGTAGAACCATAATATGTAAGGATTGGAGAGAAGGAGGAGTGCCCAAAGTGGAGTATATATACTTGTGGGGGTGGAAACATGCTTTTGTCTGAATTACAGCTGTAACGACCCTTTGGGAAGAATTAAACTTGGTTAAGCTTCTCTAGTGTCTGTGAGTTATTTACTCTGAAAAATGAGAAACTAACAGATCAATGCACAACAGGTGTACCCACGCATGCACATAATAGACTAGTACTGGGCTTATTAAGGACAAACTTCCTGCCACAGCCAAACCACCTAGTTTTACTTTATATAGTGTATATGGCTGATATGGGCTCAAATGATACACTTTGTCTTCCTTCAGATATAATCAATACTGAAGCCTGTTGTTCTGAAATAATTGCAGCAAATAAAGTGGCTATCCACAGTGTGTCGGGTGTTTTTTGTTCACTATCTGAAAGTGAAGTTAGGATTCAAATGTATGTCAATTGTAAAGTGTTTTTGTCTTTTTTGTTACGTGTCTGACCCCAGGAAGAGTAGCTGTTGCCAGGACATTAAAGACAAGCATTTTTTAAACCTCCAGCTTTAAGCTGGATGTGTCAATGTGTAGTGCATACAGGCATAATCTATGAGCCAGCCTCCTAGCAATTTGAGTTCTAGCCAATCATCTTCAACCCCTTGCATTTGAGTGACAGTTAGCAAGAGGCCTGCCCAGCGTTATCCAAATAGGTCACAGACAGACAGACAGACAGACAGACAGACAGACAGACAGACAGACAGACAGACAGACAGACAGACAGACAGACAGACAGACAGACAGACAGACAGACAGACAGACAGACAGACAGACAGACAGACAGACAGACAGACAGACAGACAGACAGACAGACAGACAGACAGAGAATATCTCTTTAAGTTAATCATATTTCAGAGAACAGGTTCTGACAGGTCATTTCTTACTCTTATGTTTTCCCTAAGTGATCCAAAATGTCACATGAGATAATTGCTGAAGATGGACACTGAAAAACCTCCATACTGAATGGAATTTCAGAATAATTTCTATTTGAAATGCTTAAATGCACTTTCCAAAAATCAAGGCAGTTCAGTCTAATGGCACAGGAACAGTTTTGCCTTAACGTCTTATGGCTGCGATCCCCGTACAGGGAAAAATACAATGTCGTAACATTAAACATTCTTGAAAATGCAAGTGTCTTACATCCTTCAAAAGATTAGGATCTTGGTAATCAAACTACGTTTCCGATTTAAAATAGCAGTTACAGAGAACAAATACCATGCTTTTGTTTGAGAAGAGCGATCAACAACAAGAAACATTTTCCGCCATGACAGTTTATAGACATTCACATCTGAAGGTAAAATTATGACTTTACATTCTGATATCTTGCTCTTATATCTCTTCCTGAGGGTCCCAGTGATCAAATGAAGTGTCATTTTCTTTGATCAAATCGAAACATTTTGTAACCCGTTTGTGCCGTGAATTCCATCTCTATCAATTTTTTTACGGAGCATTCGCCATAATTACACACGGTAAACTATCGTTTATCTAGTCATGGTTTCCTCTGGATGTTTGCAACACAGCCAAACTTCATTGTTTTTTTTGCAGGGAGTATTGACCGAAGTGAACTGATTTGAAGACAACGAGCAATGACTACCTTGCGCACCAATAATTTTAGCGAAGCTTCGTTGATTGACTGTATTTCTGCCCAATGACCACTGATCTTCTTGAAATCTAGCTGGTTAGATAGCCAATGAGCTGAGGGAAACACCAGTATGTAATGGTTTTGGTTTGGACCACCATTCCTTGTTTGTAAATGCACGCGTAACGAACTCCATTCTCGCCTTGACTATCAGAGGAGTTGCTGTGACGCTTGTTACGCGCAGCAGTATTTTGGAAAGTTGTATTTTCAACGATTTCATTGAAGACATCATAGCGAATAAATCAGGAAAAGTGAAGTCAAAGTCTACAGTGAAAGTGAAAAAGTGAAAGTGAGACAGATTTTTTGTTTGAGGAATCTTTGAGTGTTATGATTCAAACAGGAGCTGAGGAGCTGTTTCTGCAAGGACAGGACGTACTTCTGGACGGGTAAGTGCTAATTTATATTATGAAATATAAATATATATATATATATATATATTGCAATTTGCAATGAAATGTGTGGTTTGTTTGTTTGTGTGTGTGTGTGTGTGTGTGTGTGTGTGTGTGTGTGTGTGTGTGTGTGTGTGTGTGTGTGTGTGTGTGTGTGTGTGTGTGTGTGTGTGTGTGTGTATATATGTATGTGTGTGTATACAGTGGGGCAAAAAAAAGTATTTAGTCAGCCACCAATTGTGCAAGTTCTCCCACTTAAAAAGATGAGAGGCCTGTAATTTTCATCATAGGTACACTTCAACTATGACAGACAAAATGAGAATTTTTTTTTAGGAAACGTATGATCTCTGTAATTGCAAACAAAGGTTTCTGTACCAAATATTAAGTTCTGCTTTTCTGATGTATCAAATACTTATTTCATGCAATAAAATGCAAATTCATTACTTAAAAATCATACAATGTGATTTTCTGGATTTTGTTTTAGATTCCGTCTCTCACAGTTGAAGTGTACCTATGATATAAATGACTGGCACCTACATGCTTTGTAAGTAGGAAAATCTGCAAAATTGGCAGTGTATCAAACACTTGTTCTCCCCACTGTACCTGTATCTCCCTCGGGTGTTCTTATGGCCTGGATGACATCAGAGAAAACACATCTGCAAGTCTGACATCCCCTGCTGTGTGTGTGTGTGTGTGTGTGTGTGTGTGTGTGTGTGTGTGTGTGTTTGATTATGTGTGTGTTTGCATCCATGTGCTTGTGAAGGCACATTGCCACAGAACCTTCTCTTCATCTACCTCTCATTTTCTAGTTCCATTGGGACAGTCTTGTCTGAGTTCACTTTGCACGGCAAATCAAAGGCATGTGAACTTGTGAGACAATCCAGTCTCAGACAATGGTTCAGCATCAGCAGGTTGGACTTGATTGACGTGTGGAGGGAGTCTGGCCATTTATAGTGGTAAAGCTATACAGATCAGTGTAGTACAGCACAGCTCCCCATTAGTTAGTCTGTGTCCCAAATGGCACCCTATTCCATATAGTGCATTACTTTTAACCGGGGCCCATTGTGCTCTGGTCAAAAGCAGTGCTCTACTGTATGTAGGGAATAGTTTGCCATTTGGGACACAAGCAAAGTTTAGGGTGACTCATCATGATGATGGTTGCTGAAAGATACAGGTAGCTCACATGAAACATCTGTCTTCACTTTTGTCTCACCAACCTGTTGTAGGAAAGCCTGAGTTAAGTGCACTTATTGCAGCTCCCTATGGATAGGAGTGTCTGCTAAATTACTCCAATGTAATGCAAACAACACATATGTGATATTTTCACAAAGAGGGTATATTATGTCCCCCGAGCAGCCTGACTCAAACACTCATTCACTCTGACTGTTGAGCTCACATGCCCTTGACTGAAGGACCTGAGGGGGGTGTGTGTGTGTGCGCGTGCATGTGTGTCTACGTGTGTGTGTATTCTTCCTCCTCCCCCTGGCACACAGGTCAGTAAGCAGTAGATGAATAGTGTTTTTGTTCAGCCCCATGCCCACCTCCCTGTCACATCTGTGAGTAATGCTATGATGTGCTGCCCTGGGCAAAGCTCTCCTTCTTCACAATGTCCCCAAGTGATATTTGACAATCACTGCAGGGGCAGATGAAGAGACACATCCTGTGGCGTAATGTATGTGTGTCTGGGTCTGGGTGTGTGTGTGTGATGAGGGTCGGGGTGATTTTCTCCATCACATTCAGTGAACGAAACTGAATGACAATGAATAAATGAATGAATAGAACTTTAACTTGGCCATCTTTTGTTCTGCTCCAGAAAAACAGGTCAGATGACAGAGTCACACACTTTTTCTTCTCTACTTGTATTATTTTATTTGAACCTTTATTTAACTAGGCAAGTCAGTGAAGAATAAGCTCTTATTTACAATGATGGCCTACCCCGGCCAAACCTGGACGATGCTGGGCCAATCGTGCACCGCCCCATGGGACTCCCAATCATGGGATGTGATACAACCTGGATTCAAACCAGGGACTGTAGTGACGTCTCATGCACTGAAATGCAGTGCCTTAGACCGCTGTGCCAATGTATATTCTCCCCCTCCTCACTTCTGTTTAGACAGGAGCTCAGCTATAGGCCAGTGAGGTAGACGGTTCTGGGCCTATAAGGCAGTTGGAGGTTCTGGGCCTATGAGCTAGGCAGACAGTTGTGAGCCTATAGAGGCAGACAGACAGGTCTGAGCCTATGAGGTATATACACATTTCTGGGCTCTGGCCCTGTGAGTCAAACAGTTCTGGACCTGTGTCGCAGACAGACAGTTACGGGACTCTAGGAAAATGGGTGTACTGGGCAGACAGCTGTGTGGCACTGAGGGAGGTAGGATGCTCTGGGCCTATGAAGCAGCCAGTCCTGTGCCTGCTGTGCAGGGTCATGACTGGCAGGTAAACAAAGTTGGTCCTCAGAGATCCTCCGTGCATGTGACCTGCTCTGTGATGTATGAGTCACACAGCCTCACCACAGTTATCCACAGCCTTACCTACCCCGGGACATCATTAACCTACATCTGGGGAGAGATGGAAGGAGGGTGGGAGGGGAGGGGAGGGAAGGAGAGAATAAGGCAATAAGTCAAGGAAGGAGGGAGAGAGATACTCTCTTTGAAATAAAGAGTTCTAAAATAGTTATTCGGCTGTCCCCATAAGATGAACCTTTGAAGAACCCTTTTTAGTTCCAGTTTAGCACCCTTTTAAGTTCTAGATAGCACCTTTCTTTGTGTAGAGAGGCAAGACAAGAAAGACAGGGAAGGAGGCAGGGATATAGGCAGGCAAGCTCCCAAACTAATATTGCAAACTAGACACTTCCTCCTGTGTGGTCAACAGCCTGGGGATGAGGTTACTCATAAACAGCAAGGCAGGCTGCAACCTTTCATAAGGGAGCATTTTTAAGGCACCCTTTGATACAAGCCCCTTATAAGCAGGCCCTGTATACCTTATGCATCTGCAATCACTCATTATTACCTATTCTCCTCCAGCCACTAAATTATACCACTGAGTAGTGCTGAACCTTTGACATGTGGGTTTGCGTCCCAAACGTAGAGCTGTGTCCCTCAAAAGTAGAGCCGGTCAAAAGTAGTGCGTGAAATAGGGAATAAGGTGCCATTTGAATTGGTTTGTTGCTGCTACCAGGGAGACAGATCACTATTCTGTTCAGGTCTAGGTTCACTGGTGCAGAATCAAACAGATGTGGCACGATATGAAGAGCTGATGAAGAGGAGAGGATGTAAGGTTTGAGGTGTCGGTATACCCTCTGATGCCTCTGTTCTGATCTGTGTGTGTGCAACTAGATTAGTTTGTAGTTGCAAAACACTTTCATATTGCCAGCAAGCTGAGTGAATACAGAATTCACAGGGTGCATACTGTATCCGTAGATACAGGAAAAGGAAACACAAAGGAAAATGTCAACAAGTCTTATTTTTTTGCATAGTACATCATAAGGGATGAATGTATGATGATGCTGATGCGGCGTGGGAGGGATGATATCAGTCACGTCTCTGTTCCACTCAGAGGTCAGAGGTCAAAGGTCTGTAATTGACATAGAGGCAAGCCGGGAGGGTTAATTAGTACTGTTATTCTCAGCCTCATTTTAAGTGTCTAAACAACCATTTAACACACACTCTTATCATTCAAGTAATGACATGGGCTTCCTATGCACACGTTAATAAGCTTGTCAAGTTGAAATAATTGAGAAAATAGCCCAGAGTAGTTTATACAGTTTGCTAGAAAGTGTGAACGTGTTAACCTTTGAGGTTCTAGTTTAGCTCCAGTTGCTATAGTTAGAGAATGGAGACAACCATAGTAATCCATTAATATGCCTGGGAGAGCGAGAGGGATGTGGAGAGTTCATTGTATATGTAATGGAGTGTGTACAATTAGTACTATGAAATTATTAAGGGGCACCAGTCCTTTCTCTGACAAAATGAGTTTTCTTAGAAGGCCTGACTTCTGAAGGTATGAATTCTTTGAGAATCAATTGAATATGAATTCTTTGAGATTCTTTGAGAATCAATTCCCAGAACTTCCAGTTATTTACAGAATGATGTGTAAACTTAGCAGCTGTAGCAAAATGACATGCTCATATATGGTTAGCTGTGTTCCAAGCTTTAAGTTACAATATGATATTTAACTGTGCCACAACTTCCGCCGAAGTCGGCTCCTCTCCTTGTTCGGGCGGCGTTCGGCGGTCGACGTCACCGGCTATCTAGCCATCGCCGCTCCATTTTTCATGTATCCATTTGTTTTGTCTTGTTCCCTGCACACCTGGTTTTCATTCCCCAATCAATCCATATGTATTTATTCCTCTGTTCCCCATCATGTCTTTGTGTAAGATTGTTTGTGTTAGGTGTATTTTGGAAATGTGGATATTGTTACTCGCATTACTTTTAGTCTGTGTTCCGTGTTTGGGCACATTTTATGTTACTTTGTGCTGTCATTTTGGACCGGAATAAAAAGTGTGCCTGTTCACTACACTCTGCTCTCCTGCACCTGACTTCGCCTCCAATACACACTCCAAACAAACTGTCAATTTCCATGGAAATGAATTCACAGTAGTTTCAAGTTTTCTTAGTCGTGTGTACAGGATACACATGCAAACACCATCCAAAGAAATTCTTACTTGCAGGTTCCTTCTTGACAGTGCAACAACAATAAGAAATAAGAAAATATAAGAATATGAACTTAAAGTAAATGGCTCAGTAGAATATAATAAATATTTTAGCTTAAGTATAATACAGGAAGGCACCATTTACAATACAATATTTCCACGTGTTTTATGAGGGCAGGTATTTAAATGGTGAAGTATTTAGCAATAATATATAAGAGTCTGGTTGCAGCAGCTGTGATGTGTGTGAAGCATGAATGTGTATGTTTGTGTGTTTGTATGTGTGTGAATGAGTGTGTCTGTGTGAGTGTGTGTGTGCTAAGGTGTGGAGAATCAGTGCGGGTGGTCAGTTCAGTTCAAGTATTCAGCAGTCTGATGGCTTGTAGATACTAACAGGCTCAGAGACAGTTTCTATCAGACATCATGCTCCGATACGTCTTCCCAATGGTAAAGGAGTGAACAGTTCGCGGCTGGGGTGTGCACCAGGCCGTGATGCAACTAGTCAGGACGCTCTCAGTGGTGCAGAGATAGCATTTGGAGAGTACCTGGGGTGGCATGCCAAATTTCTTCAGAGATCTTGTAGAGGTGCTGTTGCGCCCTCTTGACCAGGGCCAGCTCCAGCCCTTTGGGTACCCTAAGCAACATTTGGTTGGGAGGCCCCCACACCAAACAGGCATTTCTTTTTTTTGTGGCCCCCCTCTTGACAGCGGAGAGAAAAATGTACGTTTTAAAGCAAGTTTTGCCATGGGGCAGATTTTTTTTTTGCAATTTTATAACACATTTCATGCAATTCTACAAATTCTGCCATGGGGCAGAGATACATTTTTTCAGTGTTAAAGCAAGTTTTCTTACAGTTCTACACACTTTTCATTGGGGCAAAGAAAACATTTAGTAATTTTATAAATTATGCAATTCTACTCCATTTGCTATTTTTTGTCCCAATTTTGTGATATCCAATTGGCAGTTGCTATCTTGTCTCATCGCTGCCCTAGCGAGCTCCCGGTCATGGCCTGCTGTGCCACGGGCTGTCCCACACTTCAGCTCCCCTCAACCCATCCCATCTATCTCTGAACACCATCCAGCCTTGATTTCAATTTGCCATATATTTTTCACAAAAGTTCTGAACCTATCTATTCTCATAGTTTCTACATATTGTAAATTAAAGGTACATTTTTTGCTAAGAGTATTATTAACCTGCAACCAAAAACAAGCTACATATGAACAGTACCAAAACAAATTATCGAATGCTTCTGTCTCTTCGCAGCAAAATCTGCAGAGCTGGGATCATTGTACCCCTCATATACACAGTAAACTTCTGACCCACTGGAATTGTGATACAGTGAATTATAAGTGAAATAATCTGTCTGTAAACAGTTGCTTGAAAAATGACTTGTGTCATGCACAAAGTAGATGTCCTAACCGACTTGCCAAAACTATAGTTTGTGGAGTGGTTGAAAAACAAGTTTTATGACTCCAACCTAAGTGTATGTAAACTTCCGATTTCAACTGTATTACACTTGATATTCCTTGAATAAGTTCCTGCCGTTCTTTTTTCCTCAAACTTTTTCAAACTTATGTCTCCAACTCAATCATCAAGTTTGCAGACGACACAACAGTAGTAGGCCTGATTACCAACAATGATGAGACAGCCTACAGGGAAGAGGTGACGGGCCTGGGAGATAGTGCCAGGAAAATAACCTCTCACTCAACGTCATCAAAATATAGGAGCTGATCGTGGACTTCAGGAAACAGCAGAGGGAGCACGCCCCTGCCCATTGAAGCAAGGTAATCTCAACTGGGTGTTCACTTTATGATTTAGAGTAATGTCCTCTGTGCAGCTTTACAGGATTTTATTTGTCTGCTTTCAAACGTACCTAGAACTATTGCACAGCAGACCGTGTGTCACAAGTGGAGAAGGTGGAAAACTTCAAGTTCCTTGGCTACACATCATTTACGATCTGAAATGGTCCACCCACACAGATAGTGTGATGAAGAAGGCGCAACAGAGCCTCTTCAACCTCAGCAGGCTGAAGAAATTTGGCTTGTCCCCTAAAACCCTCACAAACTTTTACAGATGCACAATTGAGAGCATCCTGTTGGGCTGTATCACTGCCTGGCTCTCCAGAGGGTGGTGCGGTCTGCCCAACTCATCACCGGGGGCAAACTACCTGCCCTCCAAGACACCTACAGCACCCGATGTCACAGGAAGGCCAAAAAGATAATCAAGGACATCAACCAACCGAGCCATGGCCTGTTCACCCCACTATCATCCAGAAGGCGAGGTCAGTACTTGTGCATCAAAGCTGGTACCGAGACACTGAAAAGCAGCTTATATCTTAAGGCTATCATACTGTTCAAAAGCGATCACTAGTCGGCTTCCACCCGGTTATGCAACCCTGCACCTTAGAGGCTGCTGCCCTTCTAATATAGACTTAGAAGCACTGGCCATTTTAATAATGGAACATTAGTCACTTTAATAATGTTTACATACTGCTTTACTCCTCGCATATATGCATATACTGCATTCTAAACTACTGTTTAAGTCAATGCCACTCTGACATTGCTCAATCTAAAATGAATGTATTCCTTAATTCCATTATTTTACTTACAGATTAGTGTGTATTGTTGTGAATCGTTTTAGATACTACTCCACTGTTGGAGCTAGGAACACAAGCATTTCACTACACCCGCAATAACATCTGCTAATATGTGTATGTGCACAATACAATTTGATTGGATTTTTATTCTGTGCTTCTATGCTACAGTTTTTATTGCTATCTCCAGTATCTGCTATCTACTGTTAGTTCCTCTATTTCCTTTGCTAATATGAACTATTTTGACCTATAAGTTGATTTTGTTTTAAAGATGAGTATTGAACTGCATGGCATCTAAAGGCACATTTTAAAGTGTCGCATACAATAATGGGATCTGCTGTACCTATGTTATGTTGGGAAAAAGTCAGTTATAAATTCTTCTATCCTGGTTAAAAAACAAGTTGTTATCCAATAGGCTTTGATAAAAATATGTGTGTGGATGTGACAGCTTTTCCAGTTCACCTGGGAGCTTGGCCATCATGGCAAAACAGTATGCTGTGTGTGTGTGTGTGTGTGTGTGTGTGTGTGTGTGTGTGTGTGTGTGTGTGTGTGTGTGTGTGTGTGTGTGTGTGTGTGTGTGTATATGTGTGAGTGCACAAATGATAAGGGGGTTGTGTGAACATGCTGTACACTACATATGTCCACTCTGCTCGTCCATCACCTAGGGCCACTTGCTCCTCCTCTCTCTCTCCCCATGACGTTAATTGTTTGACAGGCCTGACTGACTGCTTGTCTCGGTATCTTTCTCTCCCTCTGTCATTTTAGTCTTCTCGCTCTCCCTCTGTCACTCTACTGTAGTCTTCTACAGTTTGTGATGATCTCTCTCTTTCCTTTTCTCTGCCTTTGTCACTCCACCCCCCCCCACTCAATTCAATTCAATTCAAGGGCTTTATCTCTCTCGCTCCATCTGTCTTTCTCTGTGCCTATTTCTTCTTCTTCTTCTTCTTCTTCTTCTTCTTCTTCTTCTTCTTCTTCTTCTCTATCTCACTCTTTCCCTTTGGCCAACTCTTGCTGTGGCAACCCAGGGGCCAGCAGGGAGCTACAAAGGCATGAGCAGGACCTTGGTCATTTCCAGAGGGCTAAAGTCAGCACCATGGACAGCTCTACAGGCATCAACTGGGGCTGGTGATTCAACACCAATATTACCCAGTCCAGGTGATGCAACCAATTGGCACCTGGAATTGGTCCCACCTGTCGCTCGTTACCCCAAATGAGTATAAGTAGAGGTGCAGTCACTCGGGCCTTAGAAGAACCGGAGTGAGTATGAGAAGCACCTCGATACAAAGAAGATACTAGGCAATGTTTGACTCACCTGTCTCTCTCTCTTCCTGTTCTTTGCCCCAAAGAGGACCTATTAACGGGCAGCACGCCACACGGCTCAAGTTGAGAGCAAGGATGGAAACCCCGGACACATCTCTCTCTCTCTTTTATGTTTTGTTCATTAACACAGGCGGTCTGAGGAGCCGCCACACCGGGCACGGGGACCTACCAGTTACCTGATAGGCATTTCAGTTGTATTTCTCCCCTCCCCATTCCCCCCCAACCTTTATTAAAGAACTACTTTGTTTTGAGCACCACAAATTGGTTTCCCACCGGACAATTTTATTGTGAGTTTAACCTCTGACTCTACACATTGCATCCGAGAAGGGTGTGCTTGAAATGTATATATGCATATAACTCTACAATGTCGGGTTGTATTAAATTATTTTCTACACACAGTCTGTGCCTGTATTTAGTTTTCATACTAGTGAGGGCAGAGAATCCACGCTCACATACTGTATGTACGTGGTTGCAAAGATCATGAGTGTCTTAACAGCTTAATTTGCAAGGAAGGATACTCTTAGTGCAGCTCTTAGTGCAGGAACAGTGGGTTAACTGCCTGTTCAGGGGCAGAACGACAGATTTGTACCTTGTCAACTCGGGGGTTTGAACTTGCAACCTTCCGGTTACTAGTCCAACACTCTAACCCTGCCGCGGCAGCAGGAATAATTAAGTTCTCCACAATAGTATGGGGCTTGCCTGTCCTAGCCACTCGGTAGCTCACCATATAATATTCTTCTTGCCCCTTTCTTATTAACGGTATCTGTTGCTTTTATACATGTTTTACTACTCGAAAGTCGTCTTAGTTCTCGCTCAAAAAACTCCTGTGTCTTATTTTTCATAATGTCATGTTTTGTTTCTAAATATCTGCGCACGACTGAAGGTTTCATCGGGTTGTGAGAGAGAACTTTTGCACATATAACACACTGTGGCTGAGGAAAGGCACTACTCCCAATATATGTGAACCCCAAATCAATGTAGTTCTCATCATATTTGCTCCTCTTCGATGGTCCAACGTCCCTGTCTGTTGTTCCGTGCTTTCCCGAGTAAGGGGGCAGTAGCTCTTCGGCTGCATCAGATTCAGAACTGTCAGTGTCCATGCTAGCTGGGCTAACACCAAATTTAGAATTACTGATGCTAGCATTGTGCTCGTGGAAGCAGAACAATGTGTTGTCTACCAGTAGAGGTGGTGTGTGTCTCTATGGATGCAGGCCTTTTTCTAACTAGGCAAGTCAGGTAAGAACAAATTCTTATTTTCAATGACAGCCTAGGAACAGTGGGTTATCTGCCTAGTTCAGGGGCAGAATGACAGATTTTTACCTTGTCAGCTCAGGGATTCGATCATGCAACCTTTTTGTTACTAGTCCAACGCTCTAGCCACTAGGCTATCTGCCGCCCCACCTCTTGCCTGCTCCAGCTGCAGCCTCAGGTGGATCAAGATTCCCCTGAACAGCTTTCTCAAGCACTGCAGAGGCTGCTGTTCAGGGGAGGCGCTCCCTTCTTTGAATGTGTGGGGTTTACAAGTGCCTTTCCCAGCTGCTCCAGGAACACCCTCGTCTTGTTCCGTTTATCAGGCATCCAGGTAAGGTTGATCTTGTTCCATATCATGAAGGCATTGTATGAGGACACATCAATGATGTTATGGAAGATGACCAGGGGCCAGCGTGCAGTCATCCTCATGCAGCTGTAAGTTCCAATCTCCTTGTCCAGGTTGTCCACACCTCCTTTGTTGTGGTTGTAGTCCAGGATGATGGCTGGATTCCTGTCCTCACTATCACTGATCTCAGCCGTTTTGTGCACTGTGCTCAGGAGGACCACATTCTTGTTCCTCTTTGAGAGGTAAGAAACTAGAGTGGTGGTGGTGTGAGGGCAAACTTCGATGAGAAGGCCTCTCTCCCCCTTGTTGCGAGGAGTGTAGGGGGGAGCTCAGACTTGTTCTCTCTAACTGTGTCAACCATGGCGATCTTCCTCTTCAGGAGCTGCTGGCTGAGTTCAATCAGTAGCACAAATAATCTCAATTTCTAATTTTGTGTGTGTGTGTGTGTGTGTGTGTGTGTGTGTGTGTGTGTGTGTGTGTGTGTGTGTGTGTGTGTGTGTGTCTTTGTGGTTTTTGTGGTGTGTAAATTATTTTTGAACTGCCAAGTCAAAAATGACCCTAAGACAATCTTTGTACCCTGGTGGTGTACAGCTTTCTTGGACATATGAACATAGGTGATGCTTCACTTTTCTAATGTTGGGGTCACTCTAGGAAAAGTCATTAATTTTAAGTTGAATATATATAATTTAGGGGGTTTTCTCTGCTGTTAAACATAGTGGCGGGTCATTTTTTGACGCTTAGGTCAACACAAGGGTTCAATTTATTCTACTGTATGTAGTCAGCAGAAGCTCCTTTAGGCCCACAGCTAAACTGTCTCTCCCACTCCAGCTCCAGGATATTCTTTCTCTCTCAACTTTTTGGACGACATGGGTCCCATTATGACGACATGGGTCCCATTATGTCTGCCGAAAACCAAACACTGCATTCCACAGTAAGAACCACATACCAACGGTCAAGCATGGTAGTGGTAGCGTGATGATTTGGGGATGCTTTCCTGCTTCAGGACCTGAACGACTTGCCTTAATACTGGCATTCCCAAACTGGGGGAACGCCAAATAAAAATGTGATTCACATAAAAAATATATATAATAATAATAATTTTCACATTTTCAAACAATCCATTTATATTTTCCAACGGGGCTATACATTTGGGTGAGGTTTTTTTCTCGCCTGAGTAGCCTCCTTTCACTGCCAAAAATACAATTAAACCATCTAGTGTTCAGCGAAATAACAGCACAATGTCAAATACAGGTAAGCTAGTCAAATAATTAACATCCAATCACATTAACCGTTACTCTTTCACGGAAAATCCAATAACGATCCGTATGTAGCGAGCCATAAATATGAAATGCCTTATGAAGGAATCATGTAGATCTACTGTTGCCTACATTAATAAAGTGCAACAGTATCCAAAAGTATTAATTGAAAACAGGCATACAAAACGGTATTGGCATTCATTTAAAAAACTACAAAGTAAAGCTACTATTATATATATATATTCAATTGTTTTTGTGAGAACCTGTTTGATGAACCATAATGGGTGGTTAACTTTTTTTTATATATATAAATATATTTTGGGCACAAAAAAAAGTCGGTATAGAAAACCATAGCCCATCATACATTGCTCTAATAACTTTCAAAAGATTATTCCTCAATTTGCCCTACAAAAATGTATTTTCCTGTAAATGAAGTTGCACAAAAATGTGCATCTTTTCTTACAAATCAAGTCTTTTCACACAAATTAAGCCACACAAACACACAAAACGCAAATACATATTTGCAGAAATTGCCACCTCATGTTATTGCATTGCTTCATCTGTGATTGAATTGCACTGTACACAAAATTGTGTGGTGGACCTGAAAAATTTGACTTTTTCATGTGTCTAATTTGTTTCTATTTAATGATCATTTGTGACAGTGAGTTGGTTCAACTTAAACTTATACTAATGCTTCTGTCTGACTTATACTTACTCATACTTGAAGAGTTTCATTCCTAAACGCTACATATCCATTTTCAGAAATGTTAGCAGATTATCTTTTCTTGTTTAAATGAATTATGAAAGAGATTGGTGTCTCTTTTTTTACTATCTAATCGTGGCATGGGGTTGTTCAATGACAGAAATGTAATTGTTTCAAATCTATCACCTGATGGTTTAATTTCCAAGAGACTAATAGGCATGTTTTTTGCAAAAAGAACTGCACAAATGATACATTTGTGACATCAATATTTAAATGTAAAAAATGTATAATTCAATACAGTGTTGTTTCTTTGCTATGGATTAACTGATATATGCTATTTTATCAAATCGATTCTCTGTAATTAATATTACCTGATTAAACTAACTAAATTAAATGTAATTAACTAAGAAGTCAGGGCACCACGTAAGAATGTTTATAGAGCTGTTGTCTTCCGAATAAACTCTTAAAGATCTGGTAATCTTTTATATCAAAAGCAGTCAATTATCAATCGTCACCTTATTCAGTCTCATCTGAACGTCGTAAAAATCTCGGTTATCTTCACAAACCCTGGCTAACAAGTTGAAACAGCAATATAACATTGGGTTTAATTATTTATTTACTAAATACCTAAATAATCACACATAATTACATATACACAGGATGGATCATACATTGATTACTAATTATGTCATACAAGAAAACTTCCCTAGCGGACGGAACCGATATGACAGCTGGTTACACAAAGAAAGGGGGTTGGGTTTGAATGAAAGCACAGGAAGACTGAGGAACAAAAGGATTGGGTCTCTATCGGACCTTATGAAGCTGTGCTATCGTAAATACATAATCTTATGCATTCTAAATAACCGCCCATTTGGAAAAGGAAAATGAAAGAAATATTTACTCTGAACTGCGCTTCGATAGATTGGTCGAAGCTGGAAGGCTGGGTTGCCCAGCAGAGCTCTCCCTTGTCCTTTGACAAAGAGTTCAAAGTTCATATAAAGTTGCCATACTATAATATCATGCTGTATTCTGGCTGGTATAGTCACATTCATCCTTCCAGCGTGGCGATCGTGACCTCCACGTTGCCATGGCACCACAGTGGTTGGACAGAGGCTGTTTAGGCTGTCTGTACCCCTCCCAGTTACTCCACTGCACTGGCATCCCATTGGTCCAGAGCCAAAACCCAAAGAGACGGCTCTGCCTTAGACCCACCCACACAGGGCCAGGTACAAGTTTCACACTACGACTCAGTTTCTGCTCAACAATCTTGTGGTCAGCCTCAGACTCCAACCTAAGCAGTCCGTGTTAGTTCTTATTGCAGTAGTCCAGAGCTTGCTCCCAGGTCTTTGTTTCATTGATTAGGTGGAATGATTCTGAAAGAAACAGACACACAAAGTTGATTTGTTGAAAAATCAGAAGAGCTGTTAATAATAATAATTAAGATGGCCAATTTATAATTCTCTGTCTAACAATTCCAAAAATAATGAGAGCATTTTCAGGGATTATCGTCATGGCTAAGTAAATCCCACCTCAGGGTGATACTAAAAATACATTCAAAGATCTTCATTGGACCCTGAACAAATTGCTTTAACAAAAATAATTTGAGGCCCGTGCTCCCAAATTATTGCCAACACATTCAAGGTTTAACCACTGCTAATCAAATTAAATCAAATTGTATTGGTCGCATACACATATTTAGCAGAGGTTTTGCTGGTGTTTGGTGAAATGCTTGTGTTCCTAGATCCAACAGTGCAGTTGTATCTAACAATTCACAACAATACAAACAAATCTCAAACTAAAAGAATGGAATTAAGAAATATATAAATATTCGGACAAGCAATGTCTGAGTGGCATTGACTTAAACAGTAGTTTAGAATACAGAATATACTGTACATATAACAAGCAGTATGTAAAAAATATTTAAACATTATTAAAATGCCCATTGTTCCATTATTAAAGTGGAAAGTGACCTGTATATAGGGCAGCAGCCTCTAAGGTGCAGGGTTGCGTATCCGGATGGAAGCCGGCTAGTGATAGCTTTTTAACAGTATGACAGCCTTAAGATAGAAGCTGTTTTTCAGTCTCTCGGTACCAGCTTTGATGCACCTGTACTGACCGACTTCTGTACCTGTACTGACCTCGCTCCTTGACTTTTTCCAAATGTTGATACATTTCAGCCTTATTCTAAAATGGATTTTTTTTTAAATAGTTTGCTAATTGATTAAAAGTAAAAAACAGAAATACCATATTTACATAAGTATGAGGGTCATAGGGGCCAAGCCAAATATCTGAAGTTGAAGAGGTGCTGTGGTGCCATATTCACCACACGGTCTGTGTGGGTGGACAATTTCCGATTGTCAGTGATGTATACGCAGTGATGTATTTTAACCTTCTCCACTGTGGTCTCGTCGATGTGGATGGGGGTGTGCTCCCTCTGCTTTCTCCTGAAGTCCACAATCAGCTCCTTCATTTTGTTAATGTTGAGGGAGAGGTTATTTTCCTGGCACCAATCTGCCAGGGCCCTTACCTCCCCAAAGTAGGCTGTCTCGTCATTGTTGGTAAGCAGGCCAAGAAGTGTTGTGTCATCTGCAAACTTGATGATTGAATTGGAGGCATGCGTGGCCACGCATTCATGGATGAACAAGGAGTATAGGAGGGGGCTGAGCATGCACCCTTGTGGGGCCCCTGTGTTGACGACCAGCGTAGCGGGGTGTTGTTCCTGCTTTCACCACCTGGAGGCGGCCCGTCAGGAAGTCCAGGACCCAGTTGCACAGGCCGGGGTTCAGACCCAGGGCCCGAGCTTAATAATGAGCTTGGAGAGAACTATGGTGTTGAAGGCTAAGCAGTAGTCAATGAACAGCATTGTTACATACAGTGCCTCCGGAAAGTGACTTTTTCCACATTTTGTTATGTTACAGGCTTATTTTAACATGGATTTTTTTTAATCCTCAGCAATCTACACACAATACCTCATGATTACAAAGTGAAAACATTTTAGCAAATGTATTAAAACTAAAAAAACAGAAATACCTTATTTACATAAGTATTCAGACCCTTTGCTATAATACTGAAAATTGAGCTCAACAGGTGCATCCTGTTTCCATTGATAATCCTTGAGATGTTTCTACAACTTGACTGGAGTCCACCTGTGGTAAATTGAATTGATTGGACATGATTTGGAAATGAACACACCTGTCTACATAAAGTCCCACAGTTGACAGTTCATGTCAGAGCAAAACCCAATCCATGAGGTTGAAGAAATTGTCCGCAGAGCTCCGAGACAGGATTGTGTCGAGTCACAGATCTGGGAAAGGGTACCAAAAAATGTTTGCAGAATTGAAGGGCCCCAAGAACACATTGGCCTCCATAATTCTTAAATGGAAGAAGTTTACAACCACCAAGACTCTTCCTAGAGCTGGCTGTCAGGACAAACTAAGCAATCAGGGGAGAAGGGCCTTGGTCAGGGAGGTGACCAAGCACCCGATGGTCACTCTGACAGAGCTCTCGATTTCCTCTGTGGAGATGGGAGAACCGTCCGGAAGGACAACTATCTCTGCAGAACTCCACCAATCAGGCCTTTATGATAGAGTGACCAGATGGAAACCACTCCTCAGTAAAAAGGCACATGACATCCCACTTGGAGTTGGCCAAAAGGCACCTAAAGATTCTCAGACCGTGAGAAACAAGATTCCCTGGTCTGATGAAACCAAGATTGAACTAGTTGGCCTCAATGCCTTGTATCATGTCTGGAAGAAACCTGTCACCATCCATACAGTGAAGCATGGTGGTGGAAGCATCATGCAGTAGAGATTTTTTTCAGTGGCAAGGACTGGGAGACTATTCAAGATCGAGGCAAAGATGAATGGTGCAAAGCACGGAGAGATCCTTGATGATAACCTGCTCCAGAGCGCTCAGGACCTCAGAGTGGGGCGGGGGTTTACCTTCTAACAGGACAATGACCCTAAGCACACAGCCAAGACAACGCAGGAGTAGAGTGGCTTCGAAAAATAGCTGTGCAGCAACGCTCCCCATCCAACCTGACAGAGCTTGAGAGGATCTGCAGAGAAGAATGGGAGAAACTCCCCAAATACAGGTGTTCCAAAAAACTCCCCAAATACAGGTGTAGTGTCATACCCAAGAAGACTTGAGGCTGTAATCGCTGCCCAAGGTGCTTCAACAAAGTACTGAGTAAAGGGTCTGAATACTTTTGTAAATCTGATATTTAATTATTATTATTTTTTTAAATTAGCAAACATTTCTGAAAAAGTGTTTTTGCTTTGTCATTATTTGGTATTGTTTCTAGATTGATGAGAGGGAAAATAACGATTTAATCAATTTTAGATAAGTCTGTAACCTAACAAAATGTGGAAAAGGTTAAGGGGTCTGAATACTTTCTGAAGGCACTGTTGGTGTTCCTCTTGTTTAGATGAGATAGGGCAGTGCACAGTGCGATGGCGATTGCATCAGCTTTGGATCTATTGGGGCGGTATGCAAATTGAAGTGGGTCTAGGGTATCAGGTAAGGTGGAGGTAAAATGACCCCTAACTTACCTCTCAAAGCACCTTATGAGGACAGAAGTTAGTGCTATGAGGCAATAGTCATTTAGTTCAGTTACCTTTGCATTCTTGGGTACAGGAAGAATGGTTGACATTTTAAAGAAAGTGGGGACAGCAGACTGGGCTAGGGAGAGATTGAAAATGTCCATAATCACTCCAGCCAGCTGGTCTGCGCATGCTCTGAGGAAGCGGCTAAGGTTGTTGTTTGAGACGGTCCTTGAGACGGTTATCACTCTTAATTGTGTTACTCACGTCGGCTACAGAGAACGAGAGCCAACAGTCCTCAGGAGCGGGCCGCGTCGGTGGCACTGTGTTATCCTCAAAGCAGTATAAGGCAACTTCAAATCTGACCACGACCCCATTTTGCTTCTCCATGCCTACAAACAAACACTCAAGAGGGAAGTTCCGGTGGTCAGGTCTGTACAGCGTTGGTCAGACCGATCAGAATTCATGCTCAAAGACTGCTTGCATCACATGGACTGGCATACAGTACCAGTCAAAAGTTTAGATACACTTACTCATTCAAGGGATTTTCTTTATTTGTACTATTTTCTACATTGTAGAAGAAATCAAAACAATGATATAACACATGGAATGATGTAGTAACCAAAAAAGTGTTAAACAAATCAAAATACATTTTAGATCTTAGATTCTTGAAAGTAGCCCTCCTTTTCCTGGATAACAGCTTTGCACACTCATGGCATTTTCTCTACCAGCTTCACCTGGAATGCTTTTCCAACAGTCTTGAAGGAGTTCCCACTTATGCTGATTGTGGAGGCCAGGTCATCTGATGCAGCATTCCATCACACTCCTTCCTGGTCAAATAGCCCTTACACAGCCTGGAGGTGTGTTGGGTCATTATCCTGTTGAAATACAAATGATACTGTGGTAGCCATGCTGGTTAAGTTTTCGTTGAATGCTAAATAAATCACTGACAGTGTCACCAGCAAAGCACCCTCACATCATCACACCACCTCCTCCATGCTTCAGGGTGGGAACTACACATGCGGAAATCATCTGTTCACCTACTCTGGATTTCAAATTTGGACTCATCAGACCAAAGGACAGGCTTCCACCAGTCTAATGTCCATTGCTCGTGTTTCTTGGCCCAAGCAAGTCTCTTCTTATAATTGGTGTCCTTTAGTGGTTTCTTTGCAGCAATTCGACCATGAAGGCCTGATTCATGTTGAGAGATGTCTATTACTTGAAATCTGTGAAGCATTTAATTGGGCTGCAATTTCTGAGGCTGGTAACTCTAATGAACTTATCCTCTTTAGCAGAGGTAACTCTGGGTCTTCCTTTTCTGTGACGGTCCTCATGAGAGCCAGTTTCATCATAGTGCTTGATGGTTTTTGCGACAGCACTTGAAGAAACTTTCAAAGATCTTGGAATGTTCCTTTTTTACTGACCTTCATGCCTTAAAGTAATCATGGACTGTCGAAAAGACCTCATGAAGCTGGTTGACAGAAGGCCAAGAATGTGCAAAGCTGTCATCAAGGCAAAGGATGGCTACTTTGAAGAATCTCAAATATAAAATATATTTTGATTTGTTTAACACTTTTTTTGGTTACTACATGATTCCATGTGTCATTTCATAGTTTTGATGTCTTTACTATTATTCTACAATGTAGAAAATAGTAAAAATAAAGAAAAACACAATGAGTAGGTGTGTCCAAACTTCTGACTGGTACTGTATGTTCCGGGTCACCTCTGAGGATAACATTGATGACACCAACTCTGTCATTGGATTCATCCAAAAATGCATAGATGATGTGATTCCCATAGTCGTTCAAAACGGACTTTAATCAATAAATGTGGATTGATGGCAGCCTTGTCAGGAAACTGAATGAGAGAGGTGTTGCTTATAAAAACGGCAAGGTGACCGGGGAGAATAGAGTGGGTAAACAGTACGCAGATGAATCAAGATGGTAAAACACGTATAGGGACAAAGTGGAGGAGCAATTCAGCGGGTCGGACACGAAGCCTATGTCTAAGGGGCTCCTGAATATCACGGATTACAAAAAGAAAGCAAATGACGCAATCACCATTGCACTGCCCTTACCAATCTCGAAAAAGGAATGCATATGTGAGGATGCTGTTCATCAATTACAGCTCGGCCTTCAATGCCATAGTGCCCTCTAAGCACACCACAAAGCCTCCTCTCCTCCCTATGCAACCCTGAGCATCATACCAGGTCTTCATCTCCGTCACCAGAGTGTATCTAAGGGTTGGATCACGGACCCCTAAACACACACACACACACACACACACACACACACACACACACACACACACACACACGTGGAATGGACACCCACTGTACACCACATATACAATAATAGTACTACTACTATTACTACTACTAATAATAATAAGCAATGACCTACCTTTTTATAACACATGACGTTTTTCTCTTGAAAACATAGCTCCCATGTTACATTAGGGTTGATTGCTACACAGTTTGGATTTGTGTAATTAGGAAGTGGCCATGCAGTGTCATTAACAGGGTCTCCATTAGACCACACCAGACTGGGCTGTGTGCGATGCAGACCTATCCAGGCACGATCGATTTTGTCAGATGTCATTAACTGTATCAGCTGCTCATAATCCTCCTGGTTGTGCACAGTGACGAGATCAGAATAGTTCTTCTGGCAGTTTGTCTGTGCTTCTGTCGAATTGACCTTCGTTTCACTGAGGGTGAACTGTCTGAGGCGGCTGCGTCTGACTGTGCAGAAGCCACCTGAAGACAGAAACAATTTGATGAAGTTCAACGTTAGCATGCACATGACCAACAAAAGAAGCAAACATTATAAGAGGTATATTTCATGGTTTATGATGTTATACATGTAGCTATGAAATATGTTGTTGTTGATGGGGTTAACTAGATTTTTGTTCACTGTGAACAATCAGTGACAACTATGTATCGTTCCTGTGTTAGAGTAGGCTGAGCCAATCCTTACAGGCACAGAGTAGGAGTAGTAGAGGTGTCATGTCCATGGTGACAGCAGGGTCGGGAGAGACAGAGGAAAGATGGGTTGGTGTCCTGTATGAGGATATGTGTCAAATGTATGAGTTTGCATCCCTGACACTTTGATCGTTAATATTTTCAATCAAGAGCAGAACACTGCAACACTTTGAAAGTTACAATTCCAAACATTCGGTCTGTCTACATATATACATATTCATAATGCAAATCCTGGAAAGACTGATGATTGGCATGTTTACTTTACATTGCAAAACATCAGGACTATTTTAGGCAAAACAGTACGGTAACCACAAATGGCTCACAGCTTATATATTATCCATCCCCCTCACCTCTCAATGAGACTGAAGGATAGTATTGTTCTTCTGTTGAATTGTATCTCCCGACCCCTCCTGTCTCAGCCTCCAGTGTTTATGCTGCAATAGTTTTTATGTTCGGGGCTAGGGTCAGTCTGTTCAAATCAAATCAAATCAAATTTATTTATATAGCCCTTCGTACATCAGCTGATATCTCAAAGTGCTGTACAGAAACCCAGCCTAAAACCCCAAACAGCAAGCAATGCAGGTGTAGAAGCACGGTGGCTAGGAAAAACTCCCTAGAAAGGCCAAAACCTAGGAAGAAACCTAGAGAGGAACCAGGCTATGTGGGGTGGCCAGTCCTCTTCTGGCTGTGCCGGGTGGAGATTATAACAGAACATGGCCAAGATGTTCAAATGTTCATAAATGACCAGCATGGTCGAATAATAATAATGCAGAACAGTTGAAACTGGAGCAGCAGCACAGTCAGGTGGAAGTTGAAACTGGAGCAGCAGCATGGCCAGGTGGACTGGGGACAGCAAGGAGTCATCATGTCAGGTAGTCCTGGGGCATGGTCCTAGGGCTCAGGTCAGTTGAAACTGGAACAGCAGCATGGCCAGGTGGACTGGGGACAGCAAGGAGTCATCATGTCAGGTAGTCCTGGGGCATGGTCCTAGGGCTCAGGTCCTCCGAGAGAGAGAAAGAAAGAGAGAAGGAGAGAATTAGAGAACGCACACTTAGATTCACACAGGACACCGAATAGGACAGGAGAAGTACTCCAGATATAACAAACTGACCCCAGCCCCCCGACACATAAACTACTGCAGCATAAATACTGGAGGCTGAGACAGGAGGGGTCAGGAGACACTGTGGCCCCATCCGAGGACACCCCCGGACAGGGCCAAACAGGAAGGATATAACCCCACCCACTTTGCCAAAGCACAGCCCCCACACCACTAGAGGGATATCTTCAACCACCAACTTACCATCCTGAGACAAGGCTGAGTATAGCCCACAAAGATCTCCGCCACGGCACAAGCCAAGGGGGGGGGCGCCAACCCAGACAGGATGACCACAACAGTGAATCAACCCACTCAGGTGACGCACCCCCTCCAGGGACGGCATGAGAGAGCCCCAGCAAGCCAGTGACTCAGCCCCTGTAATAGGGTTAGAGGCAGAGAATCCCAGTGGAAAGAGGGGAACCGGCCAGGCAGAGACAGCAAGGGCGGTTCGTTGCTCCAGAGCCTTTCCGTTCACCTTCCCACTCCTGGGCCAGACTACACTCAATCATATGACCCACTGAAGAGATGAGTCTTCAGTAAAGACTTAAAGGTTGAGACCGAGTTTGCGTCTCTGACATGGGTAGGCAGACCGTTCCATAAAAATGGAGCTCTATAGGAGAAAGCCCTGCCTCCAGCTGTTTGCTTAGAAATTCTAGGGACAATTAGGAGGCCTGCGTCTTGTGACCGTAGCGTACGTGTAGGTATGTACGGCAGGACCAAATCAGAGAGATAGGTAGGAGCAAGCCCATGTAATGCTTTGTAGGTTAGCAGTAAAACCTTGAAATCAGCCCTTGCTTTGACAGGAAGCCAGTGTAGAGAGGCTAGCACTGGAGTAATATGATCAAATTTTTTGGTTCTAGTCAGGATTCTAGCAGCCGTATTTAGCACTAACTGAAGTTTATTTAGTGCTTTATCCGGGTAGCCGGAAAATAGAGCATTGCAGTAGTCTAACCTAGAAGTGACAAAAGCATGGATTAATTTTTCTGCATCATTTTTGGACAGAAAGTTTCTGATTTTTGCAATGTTACGTAGATGGAAAAAAGCTGTCCTCGAAATGGTCTTGATATGTTCTTCAAAAGAGAGATCAGGGTCCAGAGTAACGCCGAGGTCCTTCACAGTTTTATTTGAGACGACTGTACAACCATTAAGATTAATTGTCAGATTCAACAGCAGATCTCTTTGTTTCTTGGGACCTAGAACAAGCATCTCTGTTTTGTCCGAGTTTAATAGTAGAAAGTTTGCAGCCATCCACTTCCTTATGTCTGAAACACATGCTTCTAGCGATGGCAATTTTGGGGCTTCACCATGTTTCATTGAAATGTACAGCTGTGTGTCATCCGCATAGCAGTGAAAGTTTATGTTATGTCTGGAGTATTTCTCGTGTCTTATCCGGTGTCCGGTGTGAATTTAAGTATGCTCCCTCTAATTCTCTCTCTCACCCTCTCCCTCCCCTCCCAGAGGACCTGAACCCATGCCTCAGGACTACCTGGCCTGATGACTCCTTGCTGTCCCCAGTCCACCTGGTCGTGCTGCTGCTCCAGATTCAACTGTTCTGCCTGAGGCTATGGAACCCTGACCTGTTCACCGGATGTGCTACCTTGCCCGGACCTGTTGTTTTCAACTCTCTCTACCGCACCTGCTGTCTCTATCTCTAAATGCTCGGCTATGAAAAGCCAACTGACATTTTTATCCTGAGGTGCTGACCTGTTGCACCCTCTACAACCACTGTGATTATTATTTTTTGGCCCTGCTGGTCATCTATGAACGTTTGAACATCTTGGCCAAGTACTGTTATAATCTCAACCCGGCACAGCCAGAAGCGGACTGACCACCCCTCAGAGCCTAGTTCCTCTCACGGGTTCTTCCTAGATTCTGACTTTCTAGGGAGTTTTTCCTAGCCACCTCGCTTCTACATCTGCGTTGCTTGCTGTTTGGGGTTTTAGGCCGGGTTTCTGTACAGCACTTTGTGACATCTGCTGATGTAAAAGGTCTTTAGAAATACATTTGATGGATTTTTTAAATTTTAAAAATGTTATTTCACCTTTATTTAACCAGGTAGGCTAGTTGAGAACAAGTTCTCATTTGCAACTGCGACCTGGCCAAGATAAAGCGTAGCAATTCGACACATACAACAACACAGAGTTACACATGGAATAAACAAAACATACAGTCAATAATACAGTAGAACAAAAGAAAACAAGAAGTCTATATACAGTGAGTGCAAATGAGGTAAGTTAAGGAAATAAATAGGCCATGGTGGCGAAGTAATTACAATATAACAATTAAAAACTGGAATGGTAGATCGGCAGAAGATGAATGTGCAGGTAGAGATACTGGGATGCAAAGGAGCAAAATAAAGAAATAAATACCAGTATAGGGATGAGATAGGTAGATAGATGGGCTGTTTACAGATAGGCTAGGTACAGGTGCAGTGATCTGTAAACTGCTCTGACAGCTGGTGCTTAAAGCTAGTGAGGGAGCTGTGAGTCTCCAGCTTCAGAGATTTTTGCAATTCGTTCCAGTCATGGGCAGCAGAGAACTGGACGGAAAGACGACCAAAGGAGGAATTGGCTTTGGGGGTGACCAGTGAGATATACCTGCTGGAGCGCGTGCTTTTTGGCACAATTTGATGAAACGTCAAAGACTACGGTACGCCTCAGAGGTACGCCTCAGTTTCCCATTACTACTTATTGGCCTTTAAAATATTATTATTTATGACAATACATTACATGTATCATAAGGGCTTTTTTTTGAGGGCCTGGTTATACCCTAACACGGTGGTGTTAGGAATCTCATGGTTTACAGGCCACATCAGGCCTGCAAGTCACATTACGCTGGCTTGTAAAAGTGATGTGTAATTTCTATCGGAATCCAGACAGCGTTAAGATATCCAACAAGTCATAAATTATTATATTTATATAAACCGGCTGCACTGGGCCTTTAATAGTCACTTACTATAGTAATTTTGTTTATTTAACCTCTTGAGATGGGAAAACATGGATTTTATGAAGTTGAACATTAAATTAGGTGAAATTCAAAGTTTAAAAAAAATGATGTTACACTTCTCAAAAGACACTGAAATGGTGGAATCATTCTACATGTTTTGATCGACATGTTGTATTTAGGCATATAGCTAGACAGCCATTGGTCCCTCTTGGCCTCATGGCAGGCCAAGATAGCTTCTAAATACACTGTCAACGTGGATGCCGCTCGGCCTGCATCAAGCAGTGACTGTGAAAACCGTAAAACCGTTTTCACATACAGTGCCTTGCACCCCCTTGAACTTTGCGACCTTTTGCCACATTTCAGGCTTCAAACATAAAGATATAAAACTGTATTTTTTGTGAAGAATCAACAACAAGTGGGACACAATCATGAAGTGGAACGACATTTATTGGATATTTCAAACTTTTTTGTATCCAAATCCGCCTTTAAACTTCTTCACAACAGTATCTCGGACCTGCCTGGTGTGTTCCTTGTTCTTCATGATGCTCTCTGCGCTTTTAACGGACCTCTGAGACTATCACAGTGCAGTGCATTTATACGGAGACTTGATTACACACAGGTGGATTGTATTTATCATCATTAGTCATTTAGGTCAACATTGGATCATTCAGAGATCCTCACTGAACTTCTGGAGAGAGTTTGCTGCACTGAAAGTAAAGGGGCTGAATAATTTTGCACGCCCAATTTTTCAGTTTTTGATTTGTTAAAAAAAGTTTGAAATATCCAATAAATGTCGTTCCACTTCATGATTGTGTCCCACTTGTTGTTGATTCTTCACAAAAAATACAGTTTTATATCTTTATGTTTGAAGCCTGAAATGTGGCAAAAGGTCGCAAAGTTCAAGGGGGCCGAATACTTTCTCAAGGCACTGTAGCCTGAATATGAACCAGGGACTGTAATGACGTCTCTTGCACTGAGAGGCACTGCCTTAGACCACCGCGCCACTCGGGAGCCCTAAAATCTCTGCAGTGGACTCTGATTAAGCGCACCCCCTTTAACAGGAAGGAGCAGAATAGCCACTTTGATAGGGTCCTCATGCACTCATCACCAACAATTGACGGGGTCTGTGATTGTTTTGGGTGCCGTGGGAGTTGAACCATCGTTGGAGTGGCTTAATGGAGAATGCCCAGCAGAACCAACAGTGACGCCACCGTCAGTCGGTCGAGTGACTGTTGGCACTCTAACACCGGCATGGCTCATCCGAAACGTTTGAGGTAGGACAGGATTTTGTTACTTTTACCTGAGGGAGACGTGCCCTCATGAGAGTTGAGTCAATGGACGTCATAAGGTGGATCACCTTCCGTGAGGGGTTCAGGTGACTCTTCACCTCATTTAGTGTGAGGCCCATAACTCGAATGTGGTTCTAGAGGGTCCTTGTGTCTGTTGTGGCCTGTTCCCTGGATGGGGCAGACTACCCAATCATCAAGGTAAGGCAGTTACTCCTCCAGTAGAATGTGCCACCACAACAAAAGGAAAAGGCTGGTGGGCCAGCTGAAATGCTGTAGTAACTTTGTCCACCATGCAATGTGAGAGTCCCGGCAGATAGGCCCTGGCCAAAAAACTCTCTCACCAGAGTTAACAAAAAAACTGATAAACTTTCGTATTGCCTGTGGTTGTGAAAAGTGTCCATTGCCCTAGATGGGCACAACACACTGGGGGAAGCCCCTAGTTCAGCCGCAACAGCGAGAGAGGCGTGTGTGGACAACTATAATGGCCAGTTAACGTGTCTGTCAGACAGAACCCTTGGCCAGAATGAGGGGTTTGGATGTAGGTTGACACTCCATCTTAACTCATTCGGAAACATTCAGTCAACCAGGGTGTCAACACTAAAAGACCCTTCGACATTTGAGGCGCCAAAACTATAGCGGTGGCTAGCATCAGAGTTGGAGTACGTAGTGTTCCATCACTGTATTCAGTGCCCATGTGGATTCCACTTGCCTCTCTCAGTTTGGCCTTTGGGCATGGAAGAAGCTGCCAATACCAGTGGCAAGCACCTAAGGGTGAGCACCTTAGATGCAGTCTGCTGCCTATTGGCAGGGACATCTTGCATTTCTCAAGGCAAAAAGTTATACTTGAAATGGTAGTTTCTCTCTGTGTAAAGAAGAGATGGGTAGTACACCCAGCAGTATAACAAAATAATATGAGATGAACGGCTCGATTCGGTCTTATGTAGCGAAACTTGAAATTGTTTTTTTTTACATTGGATACAAGTAGACTCAGCTAGAAAACATTATATCATACACTACAGTTGAGGAACAATGGGAAAGTAATTCTGCTTTGAAAGTCGATAAACTTGCAACCTCCCTTTTGAGAAAAAGGCCCTTGAATGTTTTGGTACCTACTGGAGAGTTCTTCTTTGACTGCACCCATTCAGAATCGTTCACACCCTCTTAAACTTTAGGCCTTAAGGATTCACATGTGAGGCTATGTACTAAAGAACCAAAGATTTCAAGACTAACGGCTGGTTTATAGTACGGGTGTGTTCTGAAATTTAATCTGGAGTGCCAGAGTGTGCTCTGGGCATTTGTAAACTCAGAGCGTTGTCAGATTTGGCCTTTCGTAAATTCAGCATGTTTCGCTCTCGGAAAGGTAGGCTTGATCCAAGCGATCTAACAACATCAGTCAAGCTCCCAAGCTAACTGGCTAACGTTGGCTAGCTTTCTAGCTACTTCCAGACACAAATGAGAGAACACTCCGACCATTTTACTCGCCCTAGCAGAGCTGGTTAGGCAGTGTTTTATATTATCCAGAGCATTGGTGACTGCAACTGTGCTGCTAGCAACAATTTAATTACGCTTTTTCGCCAACGTATACTGACACCGACCATATTCAACTGGTGTTGAACATTTGGAAATTTGTCAGTTATTCTGCGCTCTTTCACACTGAAACGAGAGTGCTCTGAAATCGGAGTAGATAGCCAGAGCGAATTTACCAGCTACGTCTATTGACAGTTGTTGCAATGACAGCATAAACATTCTTTTGAAATAGTTAATTACATAGTGGAGTCTTTTGTTTAGACACGTAGCTAGGGAACTAAAAAATGAACCGTAATCCCAACTCATAACGTTACTACCCTGCATGAATCTACAAGTAGCTAACCAACCAGGTTCAATGTTAGCTAGCTAACATTAGGCTATAACTAGCAATGCAAATGGCTCTGAAATACGAATAATATTACTACACAGATATTACACATAACGTTAGATAGCTAGCCAGCCAGCTAACAGTATACTTTAACCTGAAATGAAAACATCTGACAAAATTAGAAACATGTAATATCTGAAAATCTAGCTAGCTAGACTCTCTTACCTGTATACATGGATGGACGCTTCTCCCTCTCTGTCACGGATGCCATATTTGCCCTTAGTTTCAAAATGTAATCCCGAGACAGATGTTTTACACAACAGCGTGTTCTCTCATTTCGTCTCTGTCTGCATGTTTGCAATCAAATGCCAGAATTTTCTCCATCTCCTTATTAACTGTCATACTCTAATTCCACTGATTTCAAAACTTGGTGGAGGGTAAGACTTACGCAGTTCTATTATGTGATATCTTTCAAAAAAGCCGTGTTAGAAAGGATTACCTACTCATACTGACCAGCTCAAATTATAGACAGAAGCGTGCTACATGGCAGACCAATCCGAACTCATCTCTCGGCATGTCCAGCCCACTCATTATCTCAGCCAATCATGGCTAGAGGGAAGGTTGCTGACTTTTTCCGTGGCTAAACCAACTAGGCTTGTAATTTAACAATTGTATTCATATTTACAGATGGCATACAAGTTTGTTATTAAGGCACATGAAAGTTCACATGTTCCAGAAAGGCATTTCTGGTAAAAAAAAAAAAAGTTGATGTTCAAATGGCACTCCTGTGAAGTAGTGATGCTCGACATACGCCTATTTTCCTGAAACGAGTCACATATGGCAACCCCGCCAGAGCAAAACATACACAGTCTCCCGATCTTGCGGGGTAGGACCGGTCCCCGAACCTAAAGGCTATAACCGGGAGGGTTCCAAGGGACAGACAAGTCACACGGACAACTAAGACAAACACTCAGCGACACAATACTGGTGGACCAAACCCGAGTATCGCCCAGGTTGGTACACTGTCACAAGTATTAAAAACAAGACGAAACCCAAACGATGGCATAAACCAAAACGAGTGGGGGGACAGCAGAGCACCCTAATGGATACGCTAGCTAGCTGCTCCATACTATTGAATAGCTGCAGGTCTACTTCTGCGCATATACACTCTAACATAGAGCTCTTACCAAGCGAATCCTCTCTGGAATGAGCCGAGAAAATGAAGAGGTGGAATTAGTGTGGCGGGAACTATCTAAGGGGCTCTGTCGCAGCACTACCTTGTACACAGGACTAATCTGAAATTCTTGCTCGGAATGCTTGCTCCGAGGTGGAAGGTGGATCACAGTGGAGAAGGTGGAAAGCTTCAAGTTCTTTGGCGTACACATCACTGACAAACTGAAATGGTCCACCACACAGACAGTTTTGTGAAGAAGGCGCCTCTTCAACCTCAGGAGGTTGAAGAAATTTGGTTTGACACCTAAAACCCTCAAACAGATGCACAAATGAGAGCATCCTGTAGGTCTGTATCACAGCCTGGTACGGCAACTGCACGCCCCATAACCGCAGGGCTCTCCAGAGGGTGGTGCAGTCTGCCCAACGCATCACTGGGGGCAAACTACCTGCCCTCCAGGACACCTACAGCACCCATTGTCACAGGAAGGCTAAAAAGATTAACAAGGACAACATCCACCCGACCCACTGCCTGTTCATCCTGCTATCATCCAGAAGGTAAGGTCAGTACAGGCACATCAAAGCTGGGACCGAGAGACTGAAAAACAGTTTCTGGAAGGATACCATATCGGAGTGATCCAATATAGTGCTACATAATCAGTGGCGCATTTGAAGATCAGGAAGTGGCGTTTATGTGTGTCGCCATCGTGCTTCATGGAGGAGTTTTTAAAAACATTTGAGCTACTCTAGGAAATGACGTTGCAGGCTGCGACCAACATTCCATCACATGGTGTGCAGTCCGGCTATCTGCCGGTAGTTTCCAGATTCCATATATTGCTACACATTAGTGCACGAGGCTATGGTGCGAGTCGTGAGCCAAATTTAAATAAAAACAGTACATTAACCTGCCAAAATCAAACAGACAAGATCAATTTAATTCTGCCTAATGTTAGCCTTGCCTGCCACCTGCTCTATATATGCTGCCGCCACATCGGCCACAACAGGCACATGCATGTCAGAGTTGATATTAGCTAGCTTGCACTATCTAACTAATGACAGACCTCTGTGACAAACCTGTATTCATGGGGCCTTCCAAGTGGCTAGAGGCGTATCACAATCGGCCGTGATCGGGAGTCCCATAGGGTGGCACACAATTGGCCCAGCATCGCCCGGGTTAGGGGAGGGTTTGGCCGGGGAGGCTTTACTTGGCTCATCACGCTCTAATGACTCCTTGTGGCGAGCCGGGCGCCTGCAGGCTGACCCCGGTCGTCTGTTAAACGGTGTTTCCTCCCGACACATTGGTGCGGCTGGCTTCCGGGTTATGCTGAAGCTCGGGTTTGGCAAATCATGTTTTGGAGGACGAATGACTCAGCCTTCACCTCCCTAGCGATGAGACAAAATCGAAATTAGGGAGAAAAAGGGAGGAAAATACAATGTTTTAAAAGAACAATTTACTCTTCATGACTCATGAACATACATGTAACTAGCAAACGTACTGTACAATGCTCCTCATGTCACTCATTATTGAACATCAAATTTGAACATTCATGCTATAGCTAGCATTAGATGCTAGCATAAGCCTAGCCCTAGATGACACGAAAATATGATCATAATTTAATTAGATGACAGACTATGATCATGATCTTCTTTGGAATAGCGATAAGTGCAGTTAAATCCTTAACAAGCCATGTCTGCCCTTTCTATCAAAACTGTATCCACTATCCAAAGAACAAACACTGGAAAGTAGTGCGATCTTAAAAATATAACTTAAATCAGCCCGTAGGGAAGGAGGAGACTGGAACAGTGTAATGACCATATAATATTCTCTCTCTTCTTCTCTACACAGGATTGTGATGTAAAAACTAGCTACCGGTAGCAACTAAATTATCCCCAACTTCATCTGTGTGCGATTTTAAAGTAATTGGTTCAAGGACATACATCGGGTGAAATAGTAGCAAGTATTCGTATATGATTGTGTTCAAAAAAAGATTATAACCATGAACATTGACCACAAAGATTACCATACTCCCATTGACTAAAATGGGGGATCCTCTTTTCTGGAGTTACCTGCCATAAGGTTGAACGTACCTATCGTTAGGATCATCGGAAAAGCCATGTGTGAAACATGAAACGTGATTATGAAATGTCATCTCTGAACATACAAACACCATGTTGTGATTACGGACTAACATTTTTGGCTTGAACACATTTTGTGTTGCAATTCTGAAGTACAATGATAGCTTTCAGAGTTTTGGCAGTTTCATCTCACCAACAAAGAAAACTTGTTGGACATCCTAACTGAATATCCAGCGCAAGTCAACAGTGAAGTTTCAGTCCGCTAGGTGTATCTCTACAGCATGGGCATATCTCTGGTTGACGTGGACACATCCCCATTCATGCACCTTATATGACCAAAATATGACATTCAATATTGGGCTCTGCCTGCAATCATAACCAGTTGTATCTACTGTACCAGAAATAATGAAACATAGAATAATAATGGAGGTTTGGTGAGTTTATGAATGATTTATGACCACTGGAGTCTGCCACTAAAAATATGTTTTATATAGAATATTTTGATATTTATTTCATCACTAAAAGTCTTGCCAAAGCGTTTTCTGTAGGACAGGTTCATATGAATGTAAAATAATTTGATATGATTTATATGAACCAAGTCATGAACATAATGTATGGACTTTGAAATGAACAACAGAGAAGTTAAATCTGGCAAAAGCTTATTCCCACACATTAGAATAACACTGTTGCAGTGGTTTTAGGTCTCCATATAGGTTATTCCCTCCATCGCGACACTGCTGCACAGTTGAAGAGCTTGTGATCTCCATGCAGCACCATACGCCTTCGGAAATGCACCTTTCCGCCTCAGAAGATGCCCTTCTGGAGGCATGTAGCCATAATCATTATACCCTAATGTAGGCCTATGTGCTTACTAGCCAAATGAAGTACAGAGCATGCATGCTCTTCTTCCAACATTGTAGCATTGGCTCCTGCCACGCCCTCTACTTCTCATCCTGTCTCCCTAACCTGCCGCCTCTGCCCCAGTGCTCTCTCCCTCTCTCTCTGTGTGGGTGTATGTGATTGTCTGAGTGGCGACAGGTGTGCTGGAGGCAGTGCAGATCCCCTGCAACCTGTTCCATAATCAGGACCTCTACAAACTCACAGGCCTGCCACTTCCACGTTGCCAGATCGTAGCATCTGCTCAGTCAGTCTGCATTTCAAGCCGTTTGTTCCTGCTTAGATCTTGTTAACTTGTTCTGCCAGTTTTTCCCCAGCCAGATGCTGCTTTTCTCTCTGCCTCAGTTCCGTCTGCTCTGACTCTGGTCCCTGTCTCCAGTCCCTCGTCTCGTCAGTCCTGCTTCCCTGCCCTGCTGCCCTGGACCCCCTCTCTACTGCTTCCTTGGATTCCGCTCTGGACTTGCTTACCCTGCCCATACTCCCCTTGCCCCAGCCCCAGCCTCAGTTCTTGGTCCCCTGCTACCCGCCTGAGATTCCCCTGACCTGCATACCCCCCCTTTTCAATAAATATCTTAGTTACGTTACACCTGTCTCCTCGTCTGAGTCTGCACTTGGGTTCAGCTGCTCTGCCCCACCTCAAAAATTCATTTGAGCATTTAATTAATCGATCATACAGTTCAGTCAGTCAGTATGTAATCCATTCAATAATTTGTCTGAGTTGCAAAAGGAACTAAATCAAAGAGAATAGAACAGTCTTGTCCATTTGTTTATTGAAATGATCTAAATTCTCCAATGTTCTTTAGCCTATCACCTAATTTAATGTTTAATTTAGGCCTATCCAAATAACAAATAGGTCTTCAACTTGTAGGAATTGCAATTCAGGCTATAGTTTTGTGTACTGGTGTCTTGCGGAATAATTTTTTGAACCCTATTTGTGTTTCATAACAGTTTTTATTATAGGGCTCCCCTTAAAAAGATACCCTTGCTGACAGGCCTCTAAATAAAATGTAAGTAAAATAGTTGAAGAAGCATGTGCAGTGGCTGATAAAACAGATCTGGCAATAAGAATAGGCTACAGATAGTCTTAACCTTTTGGGAACCCGTGGCTATTTCACTAAGGACAGGTTATAGCCAAGACTTAATCAATATTTTGTTTTGTCTCATTTGTTGATATGGATATAGCCTCTGCGTGATGGGGTTGTGCAACACAAATTGCTATGACAAGCCGACATACAGAGTGGAATTCACTAATACCACAGTCAAAGTGCCTAATATAAGGCCTGCAGTCCGTGCTCACAAAAACTGTAAAAAGTTACGCAATTATATGGCCATTAAATAACACACAACGGAATGACATATTTAGATAGTTGAATAGGCCTAGCCTAAATCATATTTCATTTATATTTTGCAACTCTAGACAAGGCTCCCCTGTGTCTTCATCATTCTCATACAAGTCATTTGCTTAAGGCCCAAGCCTATTCTACACCGTCTACTGGTATAACGTCGTTATTGAATGCAGTTCTAAGACAAACTCTTGACTTTTATTTTGGAAATGAATCTGGAAGCAGCAAAGCAACTCTAACACCTGGGCTAGAGTTGCTTGATTGACTAGCTAACTTCGACTAGCTACGTTCCGCTCATGTCCTTTGCAGATACCACATTACTGACAAAAGTTTGTATGTATAAAAAATATTGTTCATTCATAGTCGTATCATAGGGTTTGTACATTTACAGATCTAATTTAATGTTTATGTTTCATGCATTGGCTTTTGTTATGATCCTAACAATTTACGTAAGGAATTCCTTAGGATCCTAACGATACGTACGTTCAACCTTTTGGCAGCTCTCTCGCTCCATACAATTGCCTGAAATTCTCAATGTGAAGGGGCAGTCGTTCTCCTCTTGTAGTTTCACATAAAACTAATTTCAAAAGTGTGCCTTCAATGGGACCCTCCCATCTCCGATTGTTCCATAGTTCCCTACTCTACCGGCTTAATTAACTACCAGTCAGGTGAAATTCTTGTACAAAATCCAAACTACATATTTGTAAGTAAGGTGTCCAGTACAGGTTGATGTTTGAAAGCAGCTTGGTAATCGAAGAAACCACAACAAAATCAGTGGGATTTCGCATTTTGCAACACGTCATCATAAATCACGTCATCAAACGAAGCTTTGGACTTCATGAAATACTTCTGATAAAGTGATACACAAATCGTCACACTGCTTCGTAGTTGTCTGCTTAGCGATTTCCACACATGCCTCGGAGCACTGGTATCAACCGTAACATCACTACTATTAAGGCTGGTGGAACTGTTCATAGAGGGTTCTATGAAGAACCCTCCAAAGATATAAGGGTTCTCGGTAGAACCCTTCCTAAGTGATTCTAGGACAAACCTTTAAATGATAACGTGGTTCTTGGTAGATCCTTCATAGAAGGTTCTAGGTGGAACCATATACAGGGGGTTATTTGACAAACCCTACAAAGCTGTGTGTGTGTGTGCGTTCATGTGTGCGTTTGTATTGCGATTAGTATAGCCCCAATTGTTCTGAGCACATGTCATTGTTGTAGTGGGCCGTGAACGCAGCCAAGCCCAGGTGTGTGTGTGTGTGTGTGCGTGTGCGTGTGCGTGTGCGTGCGTGTGTGTGTGCGTGTGTGTGCGTGCGTGCGTGTGAGTCTGTGCCTGTGTGTGCACGCGCGTGCGTGTGTGATGGTGAATGAAAGTACAGTATATTAGTTTGGGTACAGTACATGCTACAGGATAGGGGATCCCATCTGTTGTTTATCTAAAATAGAATGGATTTTCTAAAATGGTGGCTCTGGATTCAGAGGCCTTACAATACCGTATGATGCACTTTATTGTTCATTTGGAGCTTTATTGTCCGCCATCATGAACATGCCATATTGTAAACAGGTAAATATTGTTTGCTGTGTACTGTGTGTTGTATTACAGTTGGCCTTTTATTGGTCCTCAGAGACAGTTGAGGATACATGGTGTGAAAAGCAGAGGAGGTTTGTTACACCCTGATCTGTTTCACCTGTCTTTGTGTTTGTTTCCACCCCCATCAGGTGTCTCCCATCTCCCCTCACTCTCCCCTGTGTATTTATACCTGCGTTTTCTGTTTGTCTGTTGCCAGTTTGTCTTGTCAAGTCCCACCAGCGTGTTCCTGTGTGCTTGTTTTTCTTAGTCTTCCCAGTTCTGTCCTGCCTGTTCTGATCCTGCCTGTCCTGATCCTGCCTGTCCTGATATTGTGTTAGGTCGCTATGGTGGTGTTGTTTTGCATTTCATTTGTGCAATACCCAAGAAAGAATATGATGTTGAACTTAAAATATCTACTTCAAAACCTTAAGAGTATTTGGAGTATAAGTCATGTTGAAAATGTTTTCTCAAGTTCTATACCAGCTGAACATGACACAGACCTTTGTGAAAACACAGAAAACACAGACCTTTACAGTTGAAGTCGGAAGGTTACATTCACCAAATACATGTACACTCAGTTTTTCACAATTCCTGACATTTAATCCTAGTAAAAACGTCCCTGTTTTAGGTCAGTTAGGATTACCACTTTATTTTAAGAATGTGAAAGTTCAGAATAATAGTAATGAATGATTTATTTCAGCTTTTATTTCTTTCATCACATTCCCAGTGGGTCAGAAGTTTACATACACTCAATTAGTAATTGGTAGCATTACCTTTAAATTGTTTAACTTGGGTCAAATGTTTCAGGTATCCTTCCACAAGCTTCCCACAATAAGTTGGGTGAATTTTGACTCATTCCTCCTGAAAGAGCTGGTGTAACTGAGTCAGGTTTGTAGGCCTCATTTCTGGCACACACTTGTTCAGTTCTGCCCACAAATTGTCAATAGGATTGAGGTCAGGGCTTTGTGATGATCACTCCAATACCTTGACTTTGTTGTCCTTAAGCAATTTTGCCACAACTTTGGAAGCATGCTTGGGGTCATTTGGAAACCCATTTAACTTCGATTAATTATTTTTTTCTGAGGTCTTGGCTGATTTCTTTTGATTTTCCCATGATGTCAAGCAAAGAGACACTAAGTTTGAAGGTCGGCCTTGAAATACATCCACAGGTACACTTCCAATTGACTCAAATGATGTCAATCAACCCTATCTGAAGCTTCTAAACCATAACATAATTTTATGGAATTATCCAAGCTGTTTAAAGGCATAGTCAACTTAGTTTATGTAAACGTCTAACACACTGCAATTGTGATACAGTGAATTATAAGTGAAATAATCTGTCTGTAAACAATTGTTGGAAAAATTACTTGTGTGTTGCACAAAGTAGATTTCCTAACCGACTTGCCAAAACTATAGTTTGTTAACAGGAAATGTGGGTGGTTGAAAAATTAGTTTAAATGACTCCAACCTAAATGTATGTAAACTTCCGACTTCAACTGTAGGTTTGAGTCATGGTCATGGTCTCGGCTGTCGGCAGGGCACAGACGCTTTTATTGCATCCCAAATGGCATTATTTTCCCTATTTAGTGCATTACTTTTGACCAGTGCCAATAGGGCTTTGGTCAAAAGCAATGCACTATAGGGAATATGGTGCCAATTGGGATGCAGGCTCTGTGTATTAGTCTTCTTGTGAAACAAACCTTACTCTATCCAAGCATGTAAATTATTAACCACGAATAGCTGCAGGGAGAACCTGGTAATATATTCTAATAGGAAATGCTGTATACTGATAACACAGACACACTCTTTGTATATGCCCTTCTCTCTTACTGAGGCTTGATGTTTGTTTAAACTGTAAAAAATATCCTAGCACTGTACATGAAAGAATGTGGTGTACTGTACTGTATGTGTTTTGCAATGGGCCAAGCGAGATCAAGATGTCTTACCAAATGTCTTATTCCTCTAACTTATTTGATTAAGACTAAAGAGAGAGGGATGAGAGAGAAAGAGGGAGGAAAACAGAGAAAGGGAGAAAGACAGACAGAGAGAGAGAGAGAGCGAGAGCTAAACAGTATAGTTTAGATGTGTATGGTCAGGTGAGGTGTGAGTAGGTCATAACTAGAGAGAGGCCTATTCATCTGAACCAAGGGACACTTTTGAATTTCAAATAGCACCTTTCTTTACTTCCAGAGGCAGCTGTCTGTCTCCACACCGTCTGTAGCAGCTACAGAGTTTTTATTTTAATTGTTGTAGGATCCCCATTAGCCGAAGCCAATGGTGACAGCTAGGTGTAAAGTACTTAACTTAAAAAAAAATAAAGTACTACTTAAGTAGGCTTTTTTTGGTATCTGTACTTTACCATTTATATTCTTGACAACTTTTACTTCACTACATTCCTTAAGAAAATAATGAACGTTTTACTCCATCATTTGACGTAAAACTCAAAAGTACATTTGAAATGCTTAGAAGCACAGGACTAGGGTCCAAATCACATACTTATCAAGAGAATATCCCTGGTCATCCCTACTGCCTCTGATCTAGCGGACTCACTAAACACAAATGCTTCATTTGTAAATGATGCCTAAGTGTCGAGTGTGCCCCTGGCTTTCCGAGAATTTAAAAAAATAGTTGTGTCCTACCTCCTGTTTGCTTAATATAACGAAATTGAAATAAATTATTTATTTATTTTAGCAATTAAATTTACTTTTGATACATACAGTTGAAGTCGGAAGTTTACACACACCTTAGCCAAATACATTTAAACTCAGTTTTTCACAATTCCTGACATTTAATCCCAGTTAAAATTCCCTGTTTTAGGTCATTTAGGATCACCACTTTATTTTAAGAATGTGAAATATCAGAATAATAGTAGAGAGAATGATTTATTTCAGCTTTTATTTATTTCATCACATTCCTAGTGGGTCAGAAGTTTACATACACTCAATTAGTATTTGGAAGCATTGCCTTTAAATTGTTTAACTTGGGTCAAACGTTTCATGTAGCCTTCCACAAGCTTCTGTGGAAGGACCACCAGAGGGCAGGCTGGGCTCACGGATAGTAGCCCAACAAGGCATGGGAGACAAGGTAACCAGAGGCAATTAAGCACAGCTGACGGTACTAATGACATACTCTCCTTCCCCTATAAGAGAGAGAATGGAACCAGCAGAGAGGGAGGGGAAAACTATCTCTGGAAGATGGCCACCGAGGGAGAGGAGCTATCCAGGAAGAACCACTAAGGCGGTGACTTTTGTTGTAGTTTAAAGATAATCCTATTGTGTTCCTGTTTCATCTGGAGAAGAAGATGTATGTTTTTCCTTGGAAGATTTTCATTGATTATGTTGGAGTGTTTGTGTTGACCAAATGCCCTCAGTAGAGAACTGTGTTCAATCAAGAATCAATCAAGATACTCCTGACTCGTTTATTCCACCTTCCCGCTTTAGAGTGACGCCCAATTACTTGGTCCGCTCACATTGGTGGAGAATGCGGGCATTAGGTGGACGAGTGACACAAGGATAAGTGAGTAAATCAAGATTCTTCCAGTAGACCCGGAGGAACCATTCAAGAACGATGGATAACGCCCTACTACAACAATTGATCACGGCACAGCAGACAACCATAGAACTCCTGTAACAACAGCTGAGCCGACGAGAAGAACCTAGAGTTAAGCCAAGAGCGGCTGCTCACGCCATCTTACCTCGTCTCTCCAAGGAGGATGATATTGAGGCCTTCCTCATGACCTTCGAAAGGACGGCCAGCTTGGAAGAGTGGCCGCCCACAGAATGGGCGAGCGCATTAGCCACTCTTTTGACCGGGGTGGCTCAGGAAGCCTATTTTGACCTGGATTCCCCGCAAAGCTGCGGACTATGGGCGACTAAAAACCGAGATTCTGTCCCGGTACCAGCTGACTGCCAGAGATAGGGCTGTAAAGTTCTATCAATGGACCTATACAGCTGATCAACCCGTCCGTGCCCAGATCTTCGCATTAATACGACTGACGAAACAGTGGCTAGAACCTGGAAAGGGAGTAGGACATGTGATAGAGACACTCGTAGTGGACAAGATATTGAGAGAATTACCCAGTGACTTAAAAAGGGTTGTGGGGCAAGCCAACCCGTTGTCAGCCGACGACATAGCCCAGGTGGTGGAAACATATCGGTCTACAGGGGAGTTGTGACAAGTGACAAGGAGGAACGGAAGGAGTCTTCCAATCCCGTATCACGACTCACCCCGGCGCGCCCGCCACCGAAACGTCCAAGCCCCCCCCGGAGGTGGGATAAGTCAGCCACCACACAGCAGGGTCGGTGTTACAAATGTCAGTCTCCCGACCATTATGCCCCACAATGTCCTAGCAAGGATGAGCCCATGGTCACGGAGTCATCACTGCCTACCCCCACACATCCCGTTTTGAGGGGGCAGGATCAACACTGTTGGTTAGCAGAGATAGCCCCAGCCTCAGAGATTCCGGTTTGAGTCGAAGGACAAGATGTGGTAGCAATTCTCGACTCGGGAAGTATGGTTACGTTAGTAGAGGAGCGGATGGTGGCCTCCGCAACACTGCTACCAGACAAAGTAGCCGTATCCTGTATCCATGGAGACACCCACTATTACCCCACTGTGAATCTGCCTATTCTCACTCCAAAAGGAAGGTGTACAGTCAGGGCAGGGAAAGTGCCCCAGCTGAAGGTGCCATTATTGATCGGGAGAGACTGTCCCCTATATAAGGAGCTTCGGCAGATGACGTTATGCACAGGAAGAAGGGGGACAGGAAAGAAGAGAAAATCCAAGCCCGAGGTAGTAGTCCTACAAGGAGACATAGCTGCGTCCTCGTCCTCTGCAGCAGAGGAAGAAATAGCGACCCAACGTTTACGACAGATATTCCAGGAAACCACCGATGAAGACACATGTGAAGGGTTATACACAACGCAGGAAGGAAGGAGCAACCAGGCGCTAAGGGATATATTTGAAGCTCCATCCGAGGAGGGAACCTGGAAGGGATTCTCCTCGGTCACCCCTGATGGGGATGGGGAACAACCTCCACATCCCTCTACCGAGGTCGACCTGCCCCAGGAATTAAAGGGACAGTTCGGCACCTCGCAGCATAGAGACCCAGACCTAAGGGAGGCCATGAGGAAGGTGAAGGTCATCGACGGGAGGAACGTCGACGGATCAGGTGAGCCCCCTCTTCCTTACTATGCAATCAAGCGTGGTCTCTTATACTGGGTCATACGACGAAGTGGGGAAAACCAGGAATTACTAATGGTGCCTAGACCATACAGGGATACAGTTCTACAGTTGGCCCATTCCCACGTCCTAGGAGGACACCTGGCATGAGACAAGACTATTGACAGAATCATGCAGAGATTCTATTGGCCCCGGGTCACCCGGGATGTGGCCAGGTATTGTAGGACGTGTGATCAATGTCAACGTACAGCTCCACGGCCACATCTACGTAACCCTTTGATTCCTCTCCCCATCATAGAGACTCCCTTTGAACGCATAGCTATGGACCTCGTAGGACCCCTCCCAAAATCCACCAGAGGACACAAGTTCATCCTAGTGGTTATAGATTACGCTACCAAGTTCCCGGAGGCCATACCCCTGCGTAACATGTCGTCAAAGGGAATTGCCAAGGAGTTATTCCTGATGTTCTCTCGCGTGGGCCTCCCCAAGACGATCTTAACCGATCAAGGAACCCCGTTCATGTCCCGGTTGATGAAGGACTTGTGTCGGTTATATCAGGTTCAACAGATACGTACAAGCATATTCCACCCTCAAACAGACGGGTTGTGTGAATGCTTGAACAAAACGATTAAAAGCATGTTGAGAAGAGTGGTGTCCAGAGACGGGAAAAACTGGGACATGCTTCTCCCACACTTAATGTTTGCCCTACGAGAAGTACCCCAGCCATCCACTGGATTCTCTCCGTTTGAATTGCTCTATGGCAGACCCTGTCGAGGAATCCTCGACTTAGCCAAGGAGACCTGGGAGACCCAACCATGCCCCTTTCGATCCACAATAGAACACGTTACCCTGATGAGAGACCGCCTGTCAGCAGTGTGGCCCATAGTCAAGGAGCATATGGAGAACGCACAAAGGACCCAAGGCCGGGCCTATGATAAGTCCGCGACCCCCCGTGAGTTCACCGTGAGAGAGAAGGTGATGGTGCTTGTGCCCACGGCTGAACATCGCTTGCTGGCGCAGTGGCGGGGGCCCTACGAGGTAATGAAAAGGGTCTCACCGGTCAGTTACCTCGTCAAGCAACCTGACAGGAGGAAGAAGGTCCAACTCTATTACATAAATCTGCTGAAGACGTACCATGGACGAGAGGAGGAGGTGGCTTTGATGGCCCTAGAGGGCAAAGGAAAAGAGGAGGCTCTACCACAGGTGCGCCGTGGCCAAACTCTCCTACCGGAGCAGTCAAGCCAGCTAGACAAGCTGATTATGAACTTCGGTCGAATATTCTCTCCATTCCCAGGACAAACAGATGTCCTGTTCCACCATATCCACACTGAACCAGGCAAGAAGGTGCATATCCGCCCTTACAGGATTCCTGAGGCTCGCCGAGTCATCGCTAAGTAAGAGGTAAGGGAGATGTTGAGGATGGGTGTGATCGAGCCATCGACGAGTGAGTGGTCCAGTCCCATAGTCCTGGTCCCCAAATCCGATGGTAGTATGAGACTCTGCAACGACTTTAGGGGCGTGAATGCCATCTCTACGTTCGATGCGTATCCCATTCCCCGCGTGGATGAACTCTTGGAGCGCTTAGGAAAGGCCAAGTTCATCACTACCCTGGATTTGACGAAGGGATATTGGCAAGTGCCAGTGGCTCCGGAGGATCGCCCAAAGATTGCCTTCGCCACCCCAGAGGGCCACTCCAGTATGTGAGGATGCCCTTCGGACTGCCTGGTGCCGCTGCAACTTTCTAACGCCTCATGGATGCCATTCTACGGCCCCATCAAGAGTATGCAGCGGCGTACATAGACGATGTGGTCATCCACAGCGAGGACTGGGATAGTCACCTCCTGCGATTACGGGCGGTGCTCGTGAGTTTGGAAGCCACAGGGTTGACAGCCAATCCAAATAAATGCTGCCTGGGCCTGTCCGAAGCGGAATACCTGGGGTACACCGTGGGGAATGGGAAAATACGCCCACAGGCAGAGAAGACCCGGGCAATTCGTGACTGGCCTCGACCCCGGACCAAGCGAGACGTTCGGGCCTTCTTAGGGATAACAGGATATTGTCGCTGTTTTATCCCGGGATATGCAACCATTGCCAACCCCCTCACAAACCTCATCAGGAAAAACCTGCCAAACCAGGTAGAGTGGAAAGACGAGACGGAAGAGGCCTTTCAATTGCTAAAAGATGGACTGTGTTCTGATCCCGTTCTACAGGCTCCGGACTTCTCACAAGAGTTCATTGTGCAGGTCGACGCCTCGGATACAGGGCTCGGGGCCGTACTAGCTCAGGGTAAAGGTGAAGCAGAGAAGCCGATTCTCTTCATTAGTAGGAAGCTCAGCGATCGGGAACAGAGGTATGCTACCGTAGAGAAAGAGGCCTTAGCCATCAAGTGGGCCCTCGATTATCTCCGGTACTACCTACTGGGTCGGAGGTTTGCATTAGTTACTGACCATGCGCCCCTCACGTGGATGGCTGGTAAGAGAAACAATAACAACAGAATAGCCAGATGGTTTTTGTCTTTACAACCGTTCTCTTTCCATGTCATCCACTGGCCGGATCGAGGAACGGGAATGCAGACGCGCTGTCCCGACGCGACGAAGACGGTGCGTCTGGCGCCAGACACTCCGGTTCGGTCCTGGGCGGAAGGTATGTGGAAGGACCACCAGAGGGCAGGCTGGGCTCACGGATAGTAGCCCAACAAGGCATGGGAGACAAGGTAACCAGAGGCAATTAAGCACAGCTGACGGTACAAAATCAAATCAAATCAAATCAAATCAAATCAAATTTTATTTGTCACATAGCAGATGTTAATGCGAGTGTAGCGAAATGCTTGTGCTTCTAGTTCCGACAATGCAGTAATAACGAGCAAGTAATCTAACTAACAATTCCAAAAAAAAAACTACTGTCATACACCGTGTAAGGGGATAAAGAATATGTACATAAACATAAGGATATATGAATGAGTGATGGTACAGAGCAGCATAGGCAAGATACAGTAGATGATATCGAGTACAGTATATACATATGAGATAAGTATGTAAACCAAGTGGCATAGTTAAAGTGGCTAGTGATACATGTATTACATAAGGATGCAGTCGATGATATAGAGTACAGTATCAACGTATGCATATGAGATGAACAATGTAGGGTAAGTAACATTATATAAGGTAGCATTGTTTAAAGTGGCTAGTGATATATTTACATCATTTCCCATCAATTCCCATGATTAAAGTGGCTGGAGTAGAGTCAGTGTCATTGACAGTGTGTTGGCAGTAGCCACTCAATGTTAGTGGTGGCTGTTTAACAGTCTGATGGCCTTGAGATAGAAGCTGTTTTTCAGTCTCTCGGTCCCAGCTTTGATGCACCTGTACTGACCTCGCCTTCTGGATGGCAGCGGGGTGAACAGGCAGTGGCTCGGGTGGTTGATGTTCTTGATGATCTTTATGGCCTTCCTGTAGCATCGGGTGGTGTAGGTGTCCTGGAGGGCAGGTAGTTTGCCCCCGGTGATGCGTTGTGCAGACCTCACTACCCTCTGGAGAGCCTTACGGTTGAGGGCGGTGCAGTTGCCATACCAGGCGGTGATACAGCCCGCCAGGATGCTCTCGATTGTGCATCTGTAGAAGTTTGTGAGTGCTTTTGGTGACAAGCCAAATTTCTTCAGCCTCCTGAGGTTGAAGAGGCGCTGCTGCGCCTTCCTCACGATGCTGTCTGTGTGAGTGGACCAATTCAGTTTGTCTGTGATGTGTATGCCGAGGAACTTAAAACTTGCTACCCTCTCCACTACTGTTCCATCGATGTGGATGGGGGTGTTCCCTCTGCTGTTTCCTGAAGTCCACAATCATCTCCTTAGTTTTGTTGACGTTGAGTGTGAGGTTATTTTCCTGACACCACACTCCGAGGGCCCTCACCTCCTCCCTGTAGGCCGTCTCGTCGTTGTTGGTAATCAAGCCTACCACTGTTGTGTCGTCCGCAAACTTGATGATTGAGTTGGAGGCGTGCATGGCCACGCAGTCGTGGGTGAACAGGGAGTACAGGAGAGGGCTCAGAACGCACCCTTGTGGGGCCCCAGTGTTGAGGATCAGCGGGGAGGAGATGTTGTTGCCTACCCTCACCACCTGGGGGCGGCCCGTCAGGAAGTCCAGTACCCAGTTGCACAGGGCGGGGTCGAGACCCAGGGTCTCGAGCTTGATGACGAGCTTGGAGGGTACTATGGTGTTGAATGCCGAGCTGTAGTCGATGAACAGCATTCTCACATAGGTATTCCTCTTGTCCAGATGGGTTAGGGCAGTGTGCAGTGTGGTTGAGATTGCATCGTCTGTGGACCTATTTGGGCGGTAAGCAAATTGGAGTGGGTCAAGGGTGTCAGGTAGGGTGGAGGTGATATGGTCCTTGACTAGTCTCTCAAAGCACTTCATGATGACGGATGTGAGTGCTACGGGGCGGTAGTCGTTTAGCTCAGTTACCTTAGCTTTCTTGGGAACAGGAACAATGGTGGCCCTCTTGAAGCATGTGGGAACAGCAGACTGGTATAGGGATTGGTTGAATATGTCCGTAAACACACCGGCCAGCTGGTCTGCGCATGCTCTGAGGGCGCGGCTGGGGATGCCGTCTGGGCCTGCAGCCTTGCGAGGGTTAACACGTTTAAATGTCTTACTCACTTCGGCTGCAGTGAAGGAGAGACCGCATGTTTCGTTGCAGGCCGTGTCAGTGGCACTGTATTGTCCTCAAAGCGGGCAAAAAGTTATTTAGTCTGCCTGGGAGCAAGACATCCTGGTCCGTGACTGGGCTGGGTTTCTTCCTGTAGTCCGTGATTGACTGTAGACCCTGCCACATACCTCTTGTGTCTGAGCCGTTGAATTGAGATTCTACTTTGTCTCTGTACTGGCGCTTAGCTTGTTTGATAGCCTTGCGGAGGGAATAGCTGCACTGTTTGTATTCAGTCATGTTACCAGACACCTTGCCCTGATTAAAAGCAGTGGTTCGTGCCTTCAGTTTCACACGAATGCTGCCATCAATCCACGGTTTCTGGTTAGGGAATGTTTTAATCATTGCTATGGGAACGACATCTTCAACGCACGTTCTAATGAACTCGCACACCGTATCAGCGTATTCGTCAATGTTGTTGTCTGACGCAATACGAAACATCTCCCAGTCCACGTGATGGAAGCAGTCTTGGAGTGTGGAGTCAGCTTGGTCGGACCAGCGTTGGACAGACCTCAGCGTGGGAGCTTCTTGTTTTAGTTTCTGTCTGTAGGCAGGGATCAACAAAATGGAGTCGTGGTCAGCTTTTCCGAAAGGGGGGCGGGGCAGGGCCTTATATGTGTCGCGGAAGTTAGAGTAACAATGATCCAGGGTCTTTCCACCCCTGGTTGCGCAATCGATATGCTGATAAAATTTAGGGAGTCTTGTTTTCAGATTAGCCTTGTTAAAATCCCCAGCTACAATGAATGCAGCCTCCGGATAAATCGTTTCCAGTTTGCAGAGAGTTAAATAAAGTTCGTTCAGAGCCATCGATGTGTCTGCTTGGGGGGATATATACGGCTGTGATTATAATCGAAGAGAATTCTCTTGGTAGATAATGCGGTCTACATTTGATTGTGAGGAATTCTAAATCAGGTGAACAGAAGGATTTGAGTTCCTGTATGTTTCTTTCATCACACCATGTCACGTTGGCCATAAGACATACGCCCCCGCCCGTCTTCTTACCAGAAAGATGTTTGTTTCTGTCGGCGCGATGCATGGAGAAACCCGCTGGCTGCACCGCTTCGGATTGCGTCTCTCCAGTGAGCCATGTTTCCGTGAAGCAAAGAACGTTACAGTCTCTGATGTCCCTCTGGAATGCTACCCTTGCTCGGATTTCATCAACCTTGTTGTCAAGAGACTGGACATTGGCGAGAAGAATGCTAGGGAGTGGTGCACGATGTGCCCGTCTCCGGAGTCTGACCAGAAGACCGCTTCGTTTCCCTCTTTTTCTGAGTCGTTTTTTTTTTTGGGTCGCTGCATGTGATCCACTCGGTTACACTGGTTGTAAGGCAGAACACAGGATCCGCATCGCGAAAAACATATTCTTGGTCGTACTGATGGTGAGTTGACGCTGATCTTATATTCAGTAGTTCTTCTCGGCTGTATGTAAAGAAACCTAAGATGACCTGGGGTACTAGTGTAAGAAATAACACGTAAAAAAACAAAAAACTGCTAATGACATACTCTAATGACATACTCTCCTTCCCCTATAAGAGAGAGAATGGAACCAGCAGAGAGGGAGGGGAAAACTATCTCTGGAAGATGGCCACCGAGAGAGAGGAGCTATCCAGGAAGAACCACTAAGGCGGTGACAATCCCGTGACTTTTGTTGTAGTTTAAAGATAATCCTATTGTGTTCCTGTTTCATCTGGAGAAGAAGATGTATGTTTTTCCTTGGAAGATTTTCATTGATTATGTTGGAGTGTTTGTGTTGACCAAATGCCCTCAATAGAGAACTGTGTTCAATCAAGAAGCCATACTCCTGACTCGTTTATTCCACCTTCCCGCTTTAGAGTGACGCCCAATTACTTGGTCCGCTCACACTTCCCACAAGAAGTTGGGTGACTTTTGGCCCATTCCGCCTGACAGAGCCAGTGTACCTGAGTCAGGTTTGTAGGCCTCCTTGCTCGCACAGACCTTTTCAGTTCTGTGCACAAAATTTATATGGGATTGAGGTCAGGGCTTTGTGATGGCCACTCCAATACCTTGACCTTGTTGTCCTTAACCTATTAAATCCCATCGGTCACAATAGTGACCGTAAAAAAACGTTTCCAGTTATAAGGCTCTATAAATGTTACTGAATGATGTATCAATTCATTTCCAGCACATATTGAAATAATAAAGGGTCTCAATTAAATATGTGCAGTGTCACATGTTTAGTGTAAATTGTCACATGACCAGAGCTGTTTACTTCCTGGTTGCACTATGAGAAGTGGATGGCTGCATCAAAGCTCCCAAACAAACAGTTAGTAACGTATGTTAAAATAAAGTTAGGACAAAGATTTTTGGTACACATCATCTTTAAGGTGTCTAGTATTGATATATGCATTTGCAATTACTCAACTTTGTTTAGTGTGGTCATAGAATGTGTAAACATGTTGACAGCAACAATCGTGACCGGCGGGATAACACGGTGCATCTAGGTATACACATAGGTAAAACAAGAACTATGTATGTGTATAACTAACTTTCTACTCTGTTCTTTCTTTTAGTTTCTCTTTGAGTCAAGTTCTGGATATGTTGGATCATGGTGACTGCCCAGACAAGACATGCAACATTGCAGTTATGAGAAATGAGAAAGATGCTGTCCTGAGTGATTGTGATAGCGATGGGTCAGATATGTACTATGGACAGGCCATTTGCAAGGAGAGCTGTTGAATGCATATGCTGAACCTATGCAAACAGATCATGACAGGAACAACGTTATCAGTGATGATGACCTACCCCTCACCCCCCCATCCACAATCTTCCCCACCCCCCTACATTGTTGATAATGAAGAGCCAAAGGCCTCTACCTGCCAGAGGATCCAGTCAGAAGAGCCAAGAACCTCTACAAGCCATAGGGGTCAGCCAGAAGAGCCAAGGGAAAGCTGCAGGTGGTCAAAAATAAAGATTAAGGGTTCAAATGATTGAAGAGGCCTGCCACTGATGTGATTCCAAAACACATAGTATACAGCCCAAATATGCTAAAGTTTGGCATGAAACCAATGAGCCACAGAAGAAGATCTTTACTGGCTGCTACTGTTGAAGATCAGGCAAGAAATGACAAAGCTTCTCACTGGCCAATCAACACAATGCACTGGTTCCAGAGAAGTCGTCATTGGGACAAACGTACTACCATTGCATGTGAGAAATGCAAAGCGCCACTGCACATTGGGTGCTTCAAGATATACCATGGACAGTAGAAAAGGAGATAAGAGTGAATGAAAAAGGGCTGAAAAAGACAAAATAAAAATCGAAAAGTCGATAAAGGGCTAGGAGAAGCAGTACAACGGACTCTAGGAAGAAAAGAAAAGTCAACGAAAAAGACAATCAAAATGACTGAAATGTTTTTGGAAAAGAAGGTCAATTGACAGGAGGTCTGACTGATCACAGTTTAAAATAGTGATGCACAAACTATTCTTCCACTTGGTTCTGAAGCCTACCTCTATGATATATATATATATATTATATATATATATATAGCACTTATATATGTAAGCACTCTGGCGCTTTTTATAAATATATAATTGTATATATATAATTGTATTTTGTTCAGTGTAGGCCTCTACTTGAATGCATATTCTACAGGCTACAGGCTACCTCTATCCTAATCCTTATGTTCAGCGGTGTCAGCGTCGTGTGTATAGGTGGCAGGGAAGTCAGGCGCAGGAGAGTCAAAATGAAGTGTAAATGGAGTCTTTTAATAAATGTCAACAGAACATAACACTAAAACATAACACTAAAAGGTACAGACATGAAAAAACATGGGTACGAGGACCCGTCGCGCACAAACACATCAAAATAACAACACTGACAATAAAACAATCTCTGACAAAGACATGAGGGGAAACAGAGGGTTAAATACACAACAGGTAATGAATGGGATTGAAAACAGGTGTGTGGGAAGACAAGACAAAACCAATGGAAAATGAAAAATGGATCAATGATGGCTAGAAGACCGGTGACGTCGAACGCCGAGTACCGCCCGAACAAGGAGAGGCAACGACTTCGGCAGAAGTCGTGACAAGCGGGAATGAATCACAGGACTGCTATACAGTTGTTAGTGAATGTTACACTAAAATGTCACAATGACAATGTTACAATGGATAAGTTCAAATGTTACAATAAAGTTACAATATTAATGTTTCAATACATGTTGCACTAAAGTAACAATGTTACAATGTATGTTACAATAAAGTAACAATGTTACAATCTATGTTACAATAAAGTAACAATGTTGAAATACGTTGATGGCTGTTTTTTTTCATCTTTGCTATCAGTATTCATACCGCCCGAACAAGGAGAGGCAACGACTTCGGCAGAAGTCGTGGAGCCGCGCGTCGACACCAGCCCCGGGGACGACCCGGAGGGCGAGGTGCAGGGCGATCCGGATGGAGACGATGGAATTCTGATAACATGGAAGGATCTAACACGTCCTCCACAGGAACCCAGCATCTCTCCTCCGGCCCGTAACCCTCCCAGTCCACGAGGTACTGAAGGCCCCTCGCCCGACGTCTCGAATCCAAAATGGATCGAACAGAGTACGCCGGGACCCCCTCGATGTCTAGAGGAGGCGGAGGAACATCACGTAATTCAGCCTCCTGGAGCGGGCCAGCCACCACCGGCCTGAGGAGAGACACATGGAACGAGGGGTTAATACGGTAATTAGTGGGCAGTTGTAACCTATAACATATCTTGTTCACTCTCCTCAGGACTTTAAACAGCCCCACAAACCGCGGACCCAGCTTCTGGCAGAGCAGGCGGAGGGGCAGGTTTCAGGTCGAGAGCCAGACCCTGTCCTCTGGTGCGAACACTGGGGCCTCACTGCGGCGACGGTCTGCGCCAATTTTCTGGCGCCTTATGGCGCGCTGAAGGTGGACGTGGGCTGCCTCCCAGGTTTCCTCAGCGCGCCGAAACCAATTGTCCACTGCAGGAGCCTCGGTCTGGCTCTGATGCCAAGGAGCCAGAACCGGCTGATACCCTAATACATATTGAAAAGGGGTAAGGTTAGTGGAGGAGTGACGTAGCGAGTTCTGAGCCATCTCTGCCCAGGGCACGAACTTCGCCCACTCCCCCGGCCGATCCTGGCAATAAGATCGCAGAAACCTACCCACATCCTGGTTAACTCTCTCCACCTGCCCATTACTCTCGGGGTGAAAACCTGAGGTAAGACTAACCGAGATCCCCAGACGCTCCATGAACGCCTTCCAGACCCTTGATGTGAAGTGGGGACCCCGATCAGACACTATATCCTCAGGCACCCCATAGTGCCGGAAAACGTGTGTTAACAGGGCCTCTGCAGTTTGTAAGGCCGTAGGGAGACCGGGCAAGGGAGGCGACGACAGGACTTCGAAAACCGATCCACAACGACTAAGGATCGTGGTGTAACCCTGTGAAGGTGGAAGATCAGTCAAAAAATCCACCGACAGGTGCGACCACCGTTCCACGTTGAGGAACGGGTAGAGGTTGTAGCTTACCTCTGGGCAGGTGTCTAGGAGCCTTGCACTGGGCGCACACCGAGCAGGAGGAAACATAAATCCTCACGTCCTTAGCTAAAGTGGGCCACCAGTACCTCCCATCAAGACAGCGCATCGTCCGACCTATCCCAGGATAACCAGAGGAGGGTGACGTGTGAGCCCAATAGATCAATCGGTCGCGGACAGCAGACGGAACGTACAGACGACCAGCTGGACACTCAGGGGGAGAGGGCTCTGCACGTGACGCCCACTCAAAGTCTGCGTCCAGCTTCCCACACTACAGGCGCCACCAGACACGAAGCTGGGAGTATGGGAGTGGGATCCATGGATCGCTCCTCTGTGTCATACAGCTGAGACAATGCCTTATGTCTGCCTTAACGTTCTGGGAGCCTGGTCTGTAAGAAAGAGTAAACACACAAAAAAACATGGCCCACCTTGCCTGGCGAGGATTCAGTCTCTTCGCCTGCCGGATGTACTCCAGATTGCGGTGGTCAGTCCAGATGAGAAAAGGGTGTTTAGCCCCCTCAAGCCAATGCCTCCACACCTTCAAGGCTTCTACGACAGCTAACAGCTCTCGGTTCCCCACATCATAGTTTCGCTCTGCCGGGCTGAGCTTCTTTCCGAAAAGAAAGCACAGGGGCGAAGCTTCAGTGGCGTACCCGAAGAGCACTGCTCCTATCCCAGCTTCAGATGCGTCCACCTCCACTATGAATGGCAAAGAGGGATCCGGATGAGCCAACACAGGCACCGAGGTAAACAGAGTCTTCAGGTGCCCAAAAGCTCTGTTCGCCTCAGCCGACCACTGCAAGCGCACCGGGCCCCCCTTTAGAAGTGAGGTAATGGGAGCAGCCACCTGACCAAAACCCTGTATAAACCTCCGGTAGTAATTGGCAAACCCTAAAAAACGCTGCACCTCCTTTACCATGGTTGGAGTAGGCCAATTACGCACAGCTGTAATGCGGTCGCTCTCCATCTCCACTCCTGAAGTGGAAATCCGATGCCCTAGGAAGGAGATGGATTGTTGGAAGATCAAGCATTTCTCTTGCCTTGACATATAGATCATGCTCCAACAGGCGACCAAGCACCCTGCGCACCAGGGACACATGCTCGGCATGTGTAGAGGAGTATATCAGAATATCATCGATATACACCACAACACCCTGCCTGTGCAGGTCCCTGAAGATCTCATCTACAAATGATTGGAAAACTGATGTAGCATTCATCAACCCATATGGCATGACAAGGTACTCATAATGACCTGAGGTGGTGCTAAATGCCGTCTTCCACTCATCACCCTTCCGAATACGCACCAGGTTGTACGCACTCCTGAGATCCAATTTTGTGAAAAAGCGTGCCCCGTGCATTAACTCAATAACCGTATTGATCAGAGGTAGCGGGTAACTATATTTCACTGTGATTTTATTAAGACCACGATAATCAACGCACGGGCGTAAACCGCCATCCTTTTTTTTCACAAAAAAGAAACTCGAAGAGACGGGTGAAATGGATGGCTGAATGAACCCCTGATGCAGGGATTTAGAGACATATGTCTCCATAGCCTCCGTCTCCGCTTGTGACAGGGGATACCTGTGACTCTTGGGATATGCAGCATCTACCAGGAGATCTATCGCACAATCCCCCCGTCGATGGGGTGGTAATTGAGTCGCCTTCTTTTTACAGAAGGTGAGAGCCAAATCGGCATATTCGGGGGGAATGCGCACGGTGGAGACCTGGTCTGGACTTTCCACCGTAGTAGCACCAACGGAAACCCCTAAACACCTACCTGAGCACTCTCGCGACCACCCCGTGAGAGCCCTCTGTGGCCAAGAAACAGTGGGGTTATGACAAGCTAACCAGGGTAGGCCTAGCACCACAGAATACGCAGGAGAATCAATAAGGAAAAGACTCATCTTCTCCTTGTGACCCTCCTGCGTTATCATACACAAAGGTGCGGTTACCTCCCTGATAAACCCTGACCCTAATGGTCGACTATCTAAGGCATGAATAGGGAAAGGCATATCCACAGAAACAATAGGGATCCCTAAACTATGAGCTAAACTTTTATTAATGAAATTCCCAGCCGCACCTGAATCTACTAGCGCCTTATACTGGGAATGCAGGGGAAAATCAGGAGAAGAGACCGAGACAAACATTAGTGCAACAGAGGGCTCTGGATGAGAATGGTGCCTACTCACCTGGGGTGATGCCAGAATGCCCTGCCTGCCTTCTCTATTCCCAGAGGAACAACCAGGCACCGACCAGCAGTGTGCCCTCTGCGACCATGAATGGTGCTCGAGCGGGAACCCCCTCTGGTCTCCCTGCGCACCATCCCTCCCAATTCCATAGGTGCGGGAGGATGGAACAACCAGACCCCGATCTAGACGTCTACGAGTAGCCAGCATGTTGTCCAGCCTGATGGACATGTCCACCAGCTGGTTGAAGGTGAGGGTGGTGTCTCTACAGGCCAGCTCCCGACGGACGTCCTCGCGTAGACTACAACGGTAATGGTCGATCAGGGCCCTGTCGCTCCATCCAGCACCGGCAGCCAAGGTCCTAAACTCCAAAGCAAACTCCTGTGCACTCCTCGTCTCCTGCCTCAGATGATAGAGGAGCTCACCCGCTGCTTGCCTTCGGTTGGATGGTCGAATACTATCCGGAATTGGCGGGTGAACTCCTCAAAATGGTCCAACTCCGCATCCTCCTTTCTATACACAGCGCTGGCCCATTCCAGGGCTTTCCCGGTGAGGCATGAGACGAGGGCGTAACTCTTCTCACGGTCAGATGGTACTGGGGAGACCGTGGCCAGATACAAGTTCAGCTTAAGGAGGAAACCTGGCAGCCGGCAGTATCTCCGTTGTATCCCATGGGTAGGGATAAATGGATCTTCGGTTCCGGAGGGGAAAAAGCGTTCAAGGGAGATTCCGGTGGTGGTGGTGGTGGCGCTGGAGAAACTCCCTGTCTCTCCCAGCGATCCATATTCTGGACAATGCGATCCATTACCGTGCTCAAACAGTCAATCGCCTCCGCTTGTTCCCGGACACATTCCTCCACCTCCATAGGCGTAGTGTCCTCTCCTGCTGACTTCATATTTTTATGGTCAGAGATTCTGTCAGCATCGTGTGTATAGGTGGCAGGGAAGTCAGGCGCAGGAGAGTCAAAATGAAGTGTAAATGGAGTCTTTTAATAAATGTCAACAGAACATGCTCCATAACACTAAAAGGTACAGACATGAAAAAACATGGGTACGAGGACCCGTCGCGCACCAACACATCAAAATAACAACACTGACAATAAAACAATCTCTGACAAAGACATGAGGGGAAACAGAGGGTTAAATACACAACAGGTAATGAATGGGATTGAAAACAGGTGTGTGGGAAGACAAGACAAAACCAATGGAAAATGAAAAATGGATCAATGATGGCTAGAAGACCGGTGACGTCGAACGCCGAGTACCGCCTGAACAAGGAGAGGCAACGACTTCGGCAGAAGTCGTGACAAGCGGGAATGAATCACAGGACTGCTATACAGTTGTTAGTGAATGTTACACTAAAATGTCACAATGACAATGTTACAATGGATAAGTTCAAATGTTACAATAAAGTTACAATATTAATGTTTCAATACATGTTGCACTAAAGTAACAATGTTACAATCTATGTTACAATAAAGTAACAATGTTGAAATACGTTGATGGCAGTTTTTTTTCGTCTTTGCTATCAGTATTCATATCGTGTTGTATAAGGGTTTTTGATGTGTAAAGAAGTCACACTAGAATGTGACAGGGCATTCTAGAGGCAAAGCTGGGGACTGCTAGTGACAGTTTTAAACGTGTTAAATAACTGGGTTGGGATTTATAAGAACTTTGAGAACTGCATAGGAGAAATATGTTATTTCAGTATACGTAACATTATCCCACCGGTCACAAATGTGACCGACCATAAAACACACTTTTTCACCTACTTATCCATTAAAATTTAGAAAAAATAATGATTGATTACTTTAAAGGGTTACTAATGACTCTTGATTTGAATGTTTTGATGTATGGGAAAAATTTGGGATTAAATGGGTTTAGTCATTTTGCCACAACTTTGGAAGTATGCTTGAGGTCATTGTAATTTTGGAAACCCATTTGCAACCAAGCTTTAACTTCCTGACTGATGTCTTGAGCTTCAATATATCCACATAATTTTCCTTCTCTCATGATGCCATCTATTTTGTGACGTGCACCAGTCCCTCCTGCAGAAAATCACCCCCACAACATGATGCTGCCACCCCCGTGCTTCATGGTTTGGATGGTGTTCTTCGGCTTGCAAGCCTCACCCATTCTCCTCCAAACATAACAATGGTCATTATGGTTAAACAGTTCTAATTTTGTTTCATCAGACCAGAGCACATTTCTCCAAAAAGTACAATTTTCTGTCCCCATGTGCAGTTGCAAACCATAGTCTGGCTTTTTTATGGCGGTTTTGGAGCAGTGTCTTCTTCCTTGCTAAGAGGCCTTTCAGGTCATGTCGATATACAGTGCCTTGCGAAAGTATTCGGCCCCCTTGAACTTTGCGACCTTTTGCCACATTTCAGGCTTCAAACATAAAGATATAAAACTGTATTTTTTTGTGAAGAATCAACAACAAGTGGGACATGATTGTGTCCCAATTGTTGTTGATTCTTCACAAAAAAATACAGTTTTATATCTTTATGTTTGAAGCCTGAAATGTGGCAAAAGGTCACAAAGTTCAAGGGGGCCGAATACTTTCGCAAGGCACTGTAGGACTCGTTTTACTGTGGATATAGTTACTTTTGTACCTGTTTCCTCCAGCATCTTCACAAGGTCCTTTGCTGTTGTTCTGGGATTGATTTGCACTTTTCGCACCAAAGTACGTTCATCTCCATCTCTCCTTCCTGAGCGGTATTACGGCTGCGTGGTCCCATGGTGTTTATACTTGCGTACTATTGTTTGGACAGATGAACGTGGTACCTTCAGGCATTTGAAAATTTCTCCCAAGGATGAACCAGACTTGTGGAGGTCATGATGTCAAGCAAAGAGGCACTGAGTTTGAAGGTCGGCCTTGAAATACATCCACAGGTACACCTCCAATTGACTCAAATGATGTCAATTAGCCTGAAATCTAAATCTTCTAAACCATGACATAATTTTATGGAATTTTCAAAGCTGTTTAAAGGCACAGTCAACTTAGTGTATGTAAACGTCTGGAAATGTGATACAGTGAATTATAAGTGAAATAATCTGTCTGTAAACTATTTTTGGAAAAATTACTTGTATCATGCACGAAGTAGATTTCCTAACCGACTTGCCAAAACTATAGTTTGTTAACAATAATTTGTGGAGTGGTTGAAAAACGAGTTTTAGTGACTCCAACCTAAATGTATGTAAACGTCCGACTTCAAATGTAAGTATATTTAAAACACAATACTTTTAGACTTTTACTCAAGTAAAAGGAAACCGCAAGTGTGTTTGAGAGTGAGTGTGTTTTTTGAGATAGGACTTTTCAGAGAAGTGCTAGATGTACATTTTCTGCCAATGATCTCTGAGTGGCCAAAGCTGCAAAGCCTGAGGCTTTTTGTGAAAGTGTGTGTGTAGTGCGTGCCTGCATTCGTGCATGTGTGCATTAATGTGCGTTTGTGTGAGTCCGCATCTGCATGTGTATGCAGGTACGTTTGTGTATGTGTGTGTGTATGTGCAGAACTCCCAGGCAGGCACAGGGCAGGCTGACCCTGAGAGTGATGATGCAAGAACACAGCAAACTGAGAGGGATAATGTGGCCAGCCAGGCAGATCCACTCATTATGGGGTGATGCCACGTTAAGAGGAAAGTACAAAGACTTAAACTGTGGGTTGCCGCGCCATGCCGTCTCAGTTCTGTTCTGCTCTCTGGGACTGCAGGCCTGAAAGCTGTTGATATAGCCACCCACAGTGGTGGATGAGGAGGAGAGAGGGGAAAGGAGAGTAGAGAGGAGTGTATCTCTCTCTGGGGCTACCTTTCCCCTTGAGAGAGTTTGGGGGACAGGATGTGTGTGTGCATACCTTACATTTGTGCATGCACGTGTCTGTGTGTGTTCACGCCTGAGTATGTGTGTCTGTGCATTCATGTGTGTGAGTGTGTCCATGCTCTTTTGTCTGGGTGTGAGGGCGTGAGCCCCCTGATTCAGCTTCAGAGATCACAGTCAGGAAATTGAGTCCAGTATAAAGTATTGGATGAGGCTTGGCCCTAGGGGCATATCGAACCTGCCCTGAGTGGTCTGGGTCTCAATGTCAAACACAGGTCTACAGTCAGAACCCTCCCTTATCTAACAGCTCACCGCTTCCTCATTCATTGCATGGATCCAGTGTCTCAGGTCTCGCATAGCTGATGTGGTGTGTGTTTGTGCACGTGTGTGTTCGCCAAAGTCCGAAAAGTGCATATGTGAGTGTGTGTGCGTGCGTGTGCATGCCCGTGCTGTGTGTGTGTTTGCCTGCATGCGCATGTGTGTTTTTGTTTGCAAAAGTGTGTGAGTGAGCCTGCTGTGTGTATGTGTTGTTATGCTGGTGTTTGGCCAGTGGAGCAGGAGAAACAGCTTGCCTCTCCATAGACAAACATTGGCAGTAGAAAGGCCTTACCGAAGATCTCAGTGACTTTCAACGTGGCAGTGTCATAGGATGCCACCTTTTCAACAAGTCAGTTGGTCAAATATCTGTCCTGCTAGACGTGACCTTGTCAACTGAAAGTGCTGTTATTGTGAAGTGGAAACATCTAGGAGCACCAATGGCTCAGTCGCCAAGTGCTAGGCCGCACAAGCTCACAGAAAGGGACTACCGAGTGCTGAAGCACGTAAAAATTGCCTGTCCTCGGTTGCAACACTCACTACCGAGTTCCAAACTGCCTAAGGAAGCAAAGTCAGCACAAGAACTGTTCATCTGTAACTTCATGAAATGTGTTTGCATGGCCAAGCAGCAGCACACAAGCCTAAGATCACCATGCGCAATACCAAGCGTAAGTGGGAGTGGTGTAAAGCTCACCGCCATTGGACTCTGGAACAGTGGAAAAGCATTCTCTGAAGTGATGAATCACACTACACCATCTGGCAGTTCGACGGACTAATCTGGGTTTGGCGGATGCCATGAGAACACGAACCTGCCCAAATACATAGTGTCAACTGTAAAGTTTGGTTGAGGAGGAATAATGGTCTGGGGTTGTTTTTCATGATCTGGGCTAAGCACATTAGTTCCAGTGAAGTTAAAGCTTAATGCTGCAGCATACAATGACATTCTAGACAATTCTTCCAACTTTGTGGTAACTATTTGGGGAAGGTCCTTTTTACTGTTTCAGCATGACAATGCCCTTGTGCACAAGGCGAGGTCCATACAGAAATGGTTTGTCGAGATCGGTGTGGAAGAACTAGACTGGCCTGCACAGAGCCCTGAACTCAACTCCATCAAACAACTTTTGGATGAATTGGAATGCCGATTGCAACCAGTCAGTCTGATCGTCCAACATCAGTGCCCACCTCACTACTGCTCTTGTGGATGAATGGAAGCAAGTCCCCGCTGCACTGTTCTAACATCTAGAGGAAAGCCTTCCCTGAAGAGTGGAGGCTGTTATAGCAGCAAAGGGGGGACCAACTCCATAATAATACCCGTGATTTTAGAATGAGATGTTCGACGAGTAGTGTTCACATACTTTTGGTCATGTAGTGTATCTTAAGGTTTTGTTATTTTTGTAGTAACATTAGAGATACAATGGACATATGTAATATATATAGACATATTCTAAGGTCTTCGAAAGCAAAGTCAACAAATAGATTACCGACCATTTCGAATCCTACCATACCTTCTCCGCTATGCAATCTGGTTTCAGAGCTTGTCATGGGTGCACCTCAGCCATGCTCAATGTCCTAAACGATATCTTAACCGCCAACGATAAGAAACAATACTGTGCAGCCGTATTCATTGATCTGGCCAAGGCTTTTGACTGTCAATCACCACGTCCTCATCGGCAGACTCGATAGCCTTGGTTTCTCAAATGATTGCCTCGCCTGGTTCATCAACTACTTCTCTTATAGAGTTCAGTGTGTCAAATCGGAGGGCCTGTTGTCCGGGCCTCTGGCAGTCTCTATGGGGGTGCCTCAGGGTTCAAATCTTGGACCGATTCTGTTCTCTGTATACATCAATGATGTCGCTCTTGCTGCTGGTGAGTCTCTGATCCACCTCTACGCAGACGACACCATTCTGGTGGACAACTACAAATACCTAGGTGTCTGGTTAGACTGTAAAGTCTCCTTCCAGACTCACATCAAACATCTCCAATCCAATGTTAAATCTAGAATTGGCTTCCTATTTCGCAAAAAAGCATCCTTCACTCATGCTGCCAAACATACCCTTGTAAAACTGACCATCCTACCGATCCTCGACTTCAGCAATGTCATTTACAAAATAGCCTCCAATACCCTTCTCAATAAATTGGATGCAGTCTATCACAGTGCCATCTGTTTTGTCACCAAAGCCCCATATACTACCCACCACTGCGACCTGTACGCTCTCGTTGGCTGGCCCTCGCTTCATACTCGTCGCCAAACCCACTGGCTCCAGGTCATCTACAAGACCCTGCTAGGTAAAGTCCCCCCTTATCCCAGCTCGCTGGTCACCATAGCACCCACCTGTAGCACTCGCTCCAGCAGGTATATCTCTCTGGTCACCCCCAAAACCAATTCTTCATTTGGCCGCCTCTCCTTCCAGTTCTCTGCTGCCAATGACTGGAATGAACTACAAAAATCTCTGAAACTGGAAACACTTATCTCCCTCACTAGCTTTAAGCACCAGCTGTCAGTGCAGCTCACAGATTACTGCACCTGTACATAGCCCATCTATAATTTAGCCCAAACAACTACCTCTCCCCCTACTGTGTTTATTTATTTACTTATTTTGCTCCTTTGCACCCCATTATTTCTATCTCTACTTTGCACATTCTTCCACTGCAAATCTACCATTCCAGTGTTTTTCTTGCTATATTGTATTTACTTTGCCACCATGGCCTTTCTTTTTGCCTTTACCTCCCTTCTCACCTCGTTTGCTCACATCGTATATAGACTTATTTTTCTACTGTATTATTGACTGTATGCTTCTTTTACTCCATGTGCAACTCTGTGTTGTTGTATGTGTCGAACAGCTTTGCTTTATCTTGGCCAGGTCGCAATTGTAAATGATAACTTGTTCTCAACTTGCCTACCTGATTAAATAAAGGTGAAATAAAAAAATAAAAAACACTCACAACATCCAGTATATACAAGACACTAATCTACTGTTATTTACAGTAGTCATCTTTAATATCCATAATACCATTAATGAAATATATAACGGTAGATATTCAGGTAAGTATTTACAGAAGCCTATTACTACAGACATTTTTTTTTACAAACATTAACCAATTACCCATCATTACAGGAGTGGAATTGTGATGAATACGTGTAATCTAATGATAAAAGTGTCTGGCATACATATAATGACTAGTAGAGAATATCCTCATTTAAATCAACATCATATATTTTCCATAGATTATTGTTTTAAACATTTTAAATATCTGAAATATCACAACATTGTACTAAAATATTACTGATTGCAAATTGTATGTTCTGTATAATGACTTTGTACATTTTATGTTGCGAGCTTAAACATAAAAAAGTCATTGACAATATGACTTTAATGGGTGAATACGGAAAATATAATGGCCCGCTTGGACAGATCACAGATCACTGACCTGATCACTCCGCTTGTATCCCTCAACCATTGCCAAAATGAACAATTGCCTGTGTTGTGACGTTGTATTGATTAATTTGACGAGTGCTGTTCATCGAATGATTAACTGTTTATAATTACGTGATTAAGTAAATCAGGTAATTATTATTATTTACTCAGTAACCTGCGGCACCATGGGAAAGTTTGGTTTTATTGAGTTTCTATTTCCCAAATTAACTCAAATAATATCAGAATATTGATTTTACAACAATTGCTAATTAATCCATTTCCTCTACAGTCTCATGCTGAACATCGCATAATCTGGGAATCTGCACAAACCCGAGTCCCACTAAATAAGTCCATACCACACCAATTGAGTTGATCATTTATTTACTGACAAGCTAAAATGATAATATAAGATACACATAAACAAACACACAGTCTAGGCTATTGATTAGAACTTAGTACAATGAAACAGGTCCCTAGCGTGCCAACACCATATGACACGTGTTACACAAAATGGGGATTTAAAAAGAGAGAGAAAGAGAGAAAAGCACACTTGGGTACATTTGTAAACTATGCTTAGTTTATCCCTAATCTTGCCCTGAACTGCCACTCTTATGGGTCAGAATATAATGATGTAATTACGTGTCGAAGGTCTCTGATTGGGTATCTCCTCGTGGACCGAGTTCCTCCTTCTCCTCTGATGGCGGCCCTTCTGTTGTTACCGGGTGTAACTCTCAGATTGTCCACACGATGTCAGTGTCCTTTCTCTTAGTGGTCTGTTTCCTCACCCTCGTTCTGAAAGGGGGTCTTCTGAGTACGGTCAGCTGTGTAGCTCAGGGCTCCAGTGTAGGAATGAAAGCAGTGTAGACACACGATTCCTTGGAGAGTGGTAACCGGGTGGTCTGCTTGAGTTCACCCTCTTAGACACAGCTAATCATCCGTAGCATAGATTGTTAAAAGGTTCCTTTGTCTTCAATCTCGTGTTGTGTTTTGGGTTTGCGACTACCTCAGAGCTTGGCTGTAGCTCGTGGTCACCTAGTCTGATATGTTAATTCTTAACTTACATCTTTTATACCCTCTGGTCTGAAATGGGTGTTTCCGTCTTTAAGGCAAGTTCTCTGGGCGTCGCTAGTTATGAGGCAAGGTCTGGATTTGACTCAGATCCAATTTAGACCACTAACTTCACACTTCATCTTTACAAAACATTCTCTTTGATCTGGACATTTTCCACAAAAAATACAGTATGCGAACATCAGGTACATATTGTAAAAACTCTTCAAGTTACAATGTTTATAATGTTGTCATTTAACTTTGAATAACATAACAAAAACGACACATCATTTTCATATTCCGTCTATCGTCATTACCACCATTTTGGCTGACGAAACATCAGTCCATGTATTGTATGTTACTGTTCTGAGGTAGGTTCTTCATAGGCCCATCATACATTCCATTCCTCCACAGTGAGAGGACAAAGGGATTTTCTTTGCTGCCTTAAGATTTACAATGGGCGTGAGGTCATAAAACCCCCCACGGCCATACTTCTTGGTCTCTCCCCCTCAAATCAAACTTGAAATCAAATCAAATTTTATTGGTCACATACACATGGTTAGCAGATGTTAATGTGAGTGTAGCGAAATGCTTGTACTTCTAGTTCCAGCAGTGCAGTAATATCTAACAAATAATCTAACAGTTCCCAACAACTACCTAATACACGCAAATCTAACAAGTAATCTAACAATTCCCCAACAACTACCTAATACACACAAATCTAAAGAGGTGAATGATAATATGTACATATAAATATATGGATGAGCGATGGCCGAGAGGTATAGGCAAGGTGCAGTAGATTGTCACGTTTGTCATAACGATGAGACCAAGGCGCAGCGTTAGATGAATACATTATTTTATTAAAACGAAGAACACTTAAACAACATAACAAAACGACCGTGACACTATAAGGGCGTGACATAGATGGTATAAAATACAGGATATACATGTGATATGAGTAATGTAAGATATGTAAACATTATTAAAGTGGCATTATTTAAAGTGACATTGTTTAAAGTGACTAATGATCAATTTATTAAAGTGTCCAGTTATTGGGTCTCAATACAGTATATACATGTGATATGAGTAACGTAAGATATGTAGACATTATTAAAGTGGCATCATTTGGAGTGGCATTGTTTAAAGGGATGGGGGATATTTATTTATTAAAGTGTCCAGTGATCGGGTCTCAATACAGTATATACATGTGATATGAGTAACGTAAGATATGTAGACATTATTAAAGTGGCATCATTTGGAGTGGCATTGTTTAAAGGGATGGGGGATATTTATTTATTAAAGTGTCCAGTGATCGGGTCTCAATGTGGGAAGCAGCCTCTCTGAGTTAGTGATGGCTGTTTAGCAGTCTGATGGCCTTGAGATAAAAGCTGTTTTTCAATCTCTCGGTCCAAGCTTTGATGCACCTGTACTGACCTCTCTTTCTGGATGATAGCGGTGTGAACAGGCAGTGGCTCGGGTGGTTATTGTCCTTGATGAGCTTTTTGGCCTTCCTGTGACATCGAGTGCTGTAGGTGTCCTGGAGGGCAGGTAATTTGGTCCACTGTCTGTGTGTGTGGACCATTTCTCCACTGCTGACCCCTCAATGTGGATAGGGGGGTGCTCCCTCTTCTGTTCCCTGAAGTCCACGATCATCTCCTTTTGTTTGGTTGACGTTGAGTGAAAGGTTGTTTTGCTTACACCACACTCCGAGTGCCGGTGATCAAGCCCATTACTGTTGTGTCTTCTGCAAATTTGACACCTACCTTTAAACTCAGTGCCTTTTTGCTGGACATCATTGTAAAGTCAAAAGAAATCAACAAAGACTTTTAATAAACTGCCCTTTGACCTGTTGATTGCATGCTCCTGCTTTAGAGTATGACTGGATCTGCTCTGTGTGGTTTGATGGGGTCTGATCCTTCAGACTGAAAGAGCGTAGAGGTAACTCAGGTATACAGTATATACACTTGAAATAGTATTCTAAAGCTACACTCTGTCAACCTATGTACTTATTCAAAATACAAAACGCTGACAGATGAATGATTAGCTGAGTGCGTGCTTGCTGTACATGGCCATAATATTGGGGACAATTTAAGCAAAACTATAAAACTACAGGCAGGCTCGGGGCCGGCAGCAGGTCAAAACCGGGAAGGGCTAGAAAACAGGGGCAAGAAACAGACAGGAGCAGGTGAACAACCGCTGATAGGTTTCAAATACAAAACGAACTGGCAACAGACAAACAGAGACTGCAAGTATAAATACACAGGTGTTAATAGGGAAGATGGGCGACACCTGGAGGGGGGTGGAGACAGTCACAAAGACAGGTGAAACATATCAGGGTGTGACACAAAACATTACAAGTCCTGCCAAAGAGCAAATAGCCATTATATCCATCTAATCAATCAGAGACACACACAACCTGCTTAACGGTAACACAATTACGTGTACATTCAAGATAAATAAAACAAATAGTGCTACTTGGTAGCACTGTAGATGGTGATTTGGACATTTTGATGTGAATAATAACTTTTCTTTAGGTTTTTGATAAGTCTTTTAATAAACTACGTACTCATTAGGTGCATTTAAATTATTGTTGTGTGGTGTCACTTTCAAGCATTACTGGGACAATCTAATGCTAACATACACAATCTAAATGTATTTTGCTAGGGCTTGCTGATCCCATTTTAGAAGGTTATTTGATACTCTGGACATGTTGGTGTGAATGATAACTTTTTTCTAGGTGTTGTGATCAGCTGGAGGATAATATCTAAAATCATTGATATACAGTGCCTAGGGAAAGTATTCAGACACCTTGAATTCTCAAAATGTTGTTAGGTTACAGCCTTATTCTAAAATGTATTAAATACTTATTTTTCCCTCATCAATCTACACACACAATACCCCATAATGACTGAGCAAAAAAGGTTTTTAGAAATGTTTGCTAATTTATATATATATATATTTTTTGAAATATCACATTTACGTAAGTATTCAGATCTTTTACAGAGTACTTTGTTGAGGCACCTTTGGCAGCAATTACAGCCTCGAGTATTTTTGGGTATGACCCTAGAAGCTTGGCACACCTGTATTTGTGGAGTTTATCACATTCTTCCCTGCAGATACTCTCCAGTGTTGCTGCACAGCTATTTTCAGGTCTCTCCAGCGATGTTCGATCAGGTTCAAGTCCGGGCTCTGGCTGGGCGACTCACAGACATTCAGAGACTTGTCCCGAAGCCACTCCTGCGTTGTCTTGGCTGTGTTCTTAGGTTAGTTATCCTGTTGGAATGTGAACCTTCGCCCCAGTCTGAGGTCCTGCGCACTCTGGAGCAGGTTTTCATCAAGGATCTCTCTGTACTTTGCTCTGATCATCTTTGCCCCATCCTGATTAATCTCCCAGTCCATGCCGCTAAAAAAACATCTCAACAGCATGATGATGCCACCACCATGCTTCGGCGCAGGGATGGTACCAGTTTCCTCCAGACATTATGCTTGGCATTCAGGCCAAAGAGTTCACTCTTCGTTTCATCAGACCAGAGAATCTTGTTTATCATGGTCTGAGAATCTTTGTGTCTTTTTGCAAACTGGTGAAATAATTTTTTAAAAATAAAGTAATGATGGACTGTCATTTCTCTTTGCTTATTTGAGCTGTTCTTGCCATAATATGGACTTGCTTTTTAACCAAATAGGGCTATCTTCTGTATACCACCCCTACCTTGTCACAACACAACTGATTGGCTTAAACGCATCAAGAAGGAAAGAAATTCCACAAATGAACTTTTAACTTCATGCGTCGAGCAATCCCGTATCTGGGAGCGTAATCATAGCCTCAAGCTCATTACCATAACGCAACGTTAACTATTCATGAAAATCACAAGCTTAGCCTTTTGTTAACAACACTGTCATCTCAGATTTTCAAAATATGCTTTTCAACCATAGCTACACAAGCATTTGTGTAAGAGTATTGATAGCTAGCATAGCATTAAGCCTAGCATTCAGCAGGCAACATTTTCACAAAAACAAGAAAAGCATTCAAATAAAATGAAGAACTTCGGATGTTTTCAATGAGGAGACTCAGTTAGATAGCAAATGTTCAGTTTTTCCAAAAAGATTATTTGTGTAGGAGAAATTGCTCCGTTTTGTTCATCACGTTTGGCTAAGAAAAAACCCAGAAAATTCAGTCATTACAACGCCAAACTTTTTTCCAAATTAACTCCATAATATCGACAGAAACATGGCAAACGTTGTTAATCATCCCTCAAGGTGTTTTTCACATATCTATTCGATGATAAGTCATTTGTGGCAGTTGGGTTTCTCCTTTGAAGCAAATGGAAAAATGCACGCAGCTGGAGATTACGCAATAATTGCAACGGAGAACACCAAGCGAGCACCTGGTAAATGTAGTCTCTTATGGTCAATCTTCCAATGATATGCCTACAAATACGTCACAATGCTGCAGACACCTTGGGGAAACGACAGAAAGTGTAGGCTCATTCCTCGCGCATTCACAGCCATATAAGGAGACATTGGAACACAGCGCCTTCAAAATCTGGGGCATTTCCTGTTTGAAATTTCATCTTGGTTTCGCCTGTAGCATCAGTTCTGTGGCACTCACAGATAATATCTTTGCAGTTTTGGAAACGTCAGAGTGTTTTCTTTCCAAAGCTGTCAATTATATGCATAGTCGAGCATCTTTCCGTGTCAAAATATCTTGTTTAAAACAGGAACGTTTTTTTATCCAAAAATTAAAAGAGCGCCCCCTATATCGAAGAAGTTAACAAGGCACACCTGTTAATTGAACTGCAATCCAGGTGACTACCTCATGACCCTGGTTGAGAGAATGCCAAGAGTGAGCAAAGCTGTCATCAAGGCAAAGGGTAGCTACTTTGAAAAATCTATATAAAATCAATTTTTTAACACTTTTTTGGTTACCACATGATTCCATATGTGTTATTTCATAGTTTAGATGTCTTCACTATTATTCTACAATGTAGAAAATAGTAGACAAAATCACCTTGAATGAGTAGGTGTGTAAAAACGTTGACTGGTACTGTACATTTAGTAGACCCAAAAAGTGTTGTTGATTTGTTTGCATAGGTAGGGTATGGGCTACTTTTTATATCTATCAGTCCTGGCCTGTAGAATAGAGAGCAGCTGTGCACGTTGGGTGGATTTGCCTTGGTAACAAATGCCTGAAGGGAGACTTAGAGAGGAAGTTAGCAAAGTCCAGGCACAGTTTCTCTCTTCTAACATGAAGTGAGGGTAGTGATAATAATACCATTACTTCTGGAAGTGGCTCTCAGGCAGGCAGCTTGGCAGGGGGGGCAAATATGTAAAGGGGGAGATTTTGTAGAATGACCTGGGAGAACATTTTATTTGTTTAATTGTCAATTTCTCTGTTTCCATTGTGATCATCACCGGAAATGCTAATTTTGAGTGGTGCTTACCCCCTTGTGCCAGGACCTTTGGTCTTCCCTTTTCAAGTGAGAAATCCATGAGGAGTTTAATATATTTTTGGCGTGCTATATTGACCTCTGAACCTTGTTTCGATAGTACCTGGTGAGCGCTGATTTCTTCCCACAGGTGTATGATCATGTTCTTACATTCTGCTGTCATTCATGGTCTATCTGCCAGATGAAGTTTCACTGTGACCACTGGGAAGTACTTGTCACACGCCCATCTTTCTTTCAATGCAAAACCCAGCAGAGGGAGCACGCCCCTATCCACATTGACTGGACTGCAGTGGAGAAGGTGGAAAATGTCAAGTTCCTCGGTGTACACATCACTGACGATTTGAAATGGTCCACTCACACAGGCAGTGTTGTGATGAAGGCACAATAGTGCCTCTTCAACCTCAGGAGGCTGAAGAAATTTGGTGTGGCACCCAAAACCCTCACAAACTTTTACAGATGCACATTTGAGAGCATCCTGTCGAGCTGTATCACCACCTGGTACGGCAACTGCACCGCCCGCAACCGCAGGGCTCTCCAGAGGGTGATGCGGTCTGCCCAGCGCATCACCAGGAGTAAAATACCTGTCCTCCAGGACACCTACAGCACCCGATGTCATAGGAAGGCCTAGAAGATCATCAAGGTCAACAACCACCCGAGCTACTGCCTGTTCACCCCACTATCATCCAGAAGGCGAGGTCAGTACAGGTGCATCAAAGCTGGTACCGAGAGACTGAAAAACAGCTTCTAGGCCATCGGATTGTTAATCTCTAGGCGGCTTCCACCTGGTTATGTAATCCTGCACCTTAGAGGCTGCCACTTTAATAATGGAACACTTGTCACTTTAATAATGTTTACATATTTTTGCGTTACTCATCTAATTTGTATATATTGTATTCCGTTCTATGCCACTCCGACATTGCTTGTCCTAATATTTATATATTTCTTAATACCATTATTTTACTTTAAGATTCATGTGCATTGTTGTAAATTGTTAGATATTACTGCACTGTTGGAGCTAGAAATGGAAGCATTTCAATACGCCTGCAATAACATCTGCTTAACACGTGTATGTGACCAATAACATTTCATTTGAATTGATTTGCTGTACGCAGCCATGTCATCTTTGTTCATGTCATCTGACCATACCGCCGGTTCCAATCCAAGTGCCATTGCCGTTTTTCAAGCTCCAGGCATTTACGTTTGTTGAATGACATGGAAATAGAGGTCATTGCCCACACACACCAGCGGTGTTTTTTTGCTTTGAAGTAAAGATGATTATGCAGAAAAGAACCCCATATCTATTGTAAAATATAGTGATGGATCTATGATGTTATGGGGCTATTTTGCTTCCGCTGGTCCTGGGGCCCTTGTTAGGGTTAACGGCATCATGAACTTTACCCAGTACCAGGACATTTTAGTCAAAAGACTGTTTGCCTCTGCCAGGCTGAAACTTGGCCGCAATTGGGTTTTGCAGCATAACAATAACCCCAAGCAAACATCGAAATGTGCCAATTACCTCGCAAGGTGGGTTATTGAAAGGTATTGAAAACAGTGGTGACCAAAATTTTGACCCCTAATTTTAGAGAAAAAGTTGTGTTACTTATTAAATAAATTCTCTTTCTTTTAGCAATTGGCAGGGTAGCCTAGTGGTTAGAGCGTTGGACTAGTTAAATGGAAGGTTGTAAGTTCAAACCCCCGAGCTGACAAGGTACAAATCTGTTGTTCTGCCCCTGAACAGGCAGTTAACCTGCTGTCATTGAAAATAAGCAGTTGTTCTTAACTGACTTGCCTAGTTAAATAAAGGTACAAAAAAAATGTGATGGAAATGTGTATCATGTGAAGAGACAGCCTTGAAAATGTTCATCTTGTCTTAGTGTCATAAATAATCCTTGGTTCCCGCCTGTGCTTTCTAAAGATATGTGACCCGTTTCAGGAAAATAGGCGTATGTGGCAAGTCATGACTTCACAGGAGAGCTATTTCAATGTAACATTTTTGGGGGGCAGAAATGCCTTCCGGAACATGTGAACTTTCATGTGCCTTAATACCAAACTTGTATGCCATCTGTAAATACGAATACAATTGTTAAATTACGAACATTGTTGTTTAAGCCACACAAAATGGACAGCAACCTTCCCACTAGCTATGATTGGCTGAGATAATGAGTGGGCTGGACATGCAGAGAGAGGAGTTCAGATTGGAGCTGCACAAGTGTGATCTTAAACGTTGTTTACCTAGCTAGTTTCATTGTTTACCTAGCTAGCTAGCTAGCTACATGTCTTAAGCTAAAGTGTACAACACCCGTTGAATATGGCCGGTGTCAGTAAACATCGGCAAAAAAGCGCAATGAAATTGTTGCCAGCAGAGCTGGTTAGGCTGTTTTCAGGTTATCCAGGGGTAAACAAATCACCGGCCAGAGAGTCAAGTGTGTGCTCTGAATGCTCCGAGAGCAAAACGAGATGGCTGGGGCTAAAGCTGAAGAGGGTGTGAATGATGCTGAATGGGTGTAGACAAAGAAGAGCTCTTCACTAGATACCAAAACATTCAAAGGCCATTTTCTCAAAAGTGAATTTACAAGTATATCAACTTTCAAAGCAAAATTACTTTCCCATTGTTCAACAAAATTGCAGTGTATGACATACCATTTTGTAGCTCTGAGTCTCTACTTTTATCGAATGTAAAAAACACAATTTCAAATTTTTTGGGGGATCAAGTTTTTAAATCTGTGGAATTAGAGTATGATAGGTAAAGAGATGGAGAAAAAACACAAGACACGACATAAGGTGTTGAGTCATCCAGATCTGGCAGAATGCCCGGAATATGTTATTTAAGTTAAGATAGGAGACGGTATAAAATAAATAAATAAAAATAAAATGAAGACAAGTAACGCATTATAAAGGTACCAATAGTCTTATAGAGAGAAGGCTAGTCTTATGAGTAAGAGCGTAATGCATCATGGAAAGCCCCGCTGACAGCTGTCTGTAGGCATTTTTTGACTATGTCTACATGGTCTGCAGCCACTACTAAATAGCACGTGGTGTTATTATATGTGTATATGAAGATACATATGGTGCATAGTAAGTAACGACAACAGAATTGTTGAAGATGCACATGGTGTAGTAAGGGAGATTACCGAGTGTGTTTGGGAATAGTATGAAGTGAATGTGGATGCGAAAATTGTGTGAGTGTGAAAAGGAAATGTTAAGCTGATTAAAATTTGGATAATAAGCTAATTGATTTCAATTTGGGTGTTAAGCTGATTGAAATTTGGATATCAAATCAAATCAAAATGTATTAGTCACATGCGCCCAATACAACAGGTAGACCTTACAGTGAAATGTTTACTTACGAGCCCCTCACCAACAATGCAGTTTTAAAAAATGCATATAAGAATAAGAAATAAAAGTAACAAGTATTTAAAGAGCAGAATAAAATAACAATAGTGAGACTATATACAGGAGGGAACTGGTACAATATGTCAATATGTGGGGGCACCGGTTAGTTGAGGTAATATGTACATGTAGGCAGAGTTATTAAAGTGATTGTGCATAGATGAAAACAACAGAGAGTAGCAGTGATGTAATAGAGGGAGGGGGGCAATGCAAATAGTCTGCAATGCAAATTTGATTAGGTTTTCAGGAGCCTTATGGCTTGGGATAGAAGCTATTTAGAAGCCTCTTGGACCTAGACTTGGCGCTCTAGTACCACTTGCCGTGCGGTAGCAGGGAGAACAGTCTATGACTAGGGTGGCTGGAGTCTTTGACAATTTTTAGGGCCTTCCTCTACCCTCTGTAATGCCTTGCGGTCGAAGGCTGAGCAGTTTCCATACTAGGCAGTGATGCAACAGCTCTCGATGGTGCAGCTGTAGAACCTTTTGAGGGTCTGAGGACCCATGCCAAACGTTTCAGTCTCTTGAGGAGGAATATTTTTTGTCGTGCTCTCTTCATGACTGTCTTGGTGTGCTTGGACCATGTTAGTTTGTTGGTGGACACCAAGGAACTTGAAGCTCTCAACCTGCTCCACTGCAGCACCTTCGATGAGAATTGGAGCGTGCTCGGTCCTCCTTCTCCTGTAGTCCACAATCATCTCCTTTATCTTGATCACGTTAAGGGAGAGGTTGTTGTCCTGTCACCACATGGCCTATAGGCTGTCTTGACATTGATCAGGCCTACCACTGTTGTGTCATTGGCAAACTTAATGATGGTGTTGGAGTCATGCCTGGCCGTGCAGTCATGAGTGAACAGGGAGTACAGGAGGGGACTGAGCATGCACCCCTGAGGGGCCCCTGTGTTGAGAATCAGTGTGAAGGATGTGTTGTTACCTACCCTTACCACCTGGGGGGCGGCCTATCAGGAAGTCCGGGATTCAGTTTCAGAGGGAGGTGTTTAGTCCAAGAGTCCTTAGCTTATTGATGAGCTTTGGGGGCACTATAGTGTTGAAATCTGAGCTGTAGTCAATGAATAACATTTTCACATAGGTGTTCCTTTTGTCCAGGTGGGAAAGGGTAGTGTGGAGTGCAATAGAGATTGCATCATCTATGGATCTGTTGGGGCGGTATGCAAATTGGAGTGAGTCTAAGGTTTCTGGGATAATGGTGTTGATGTGAGCCATGACCAGCCTTTCGAAGCACATCATGGCTACAGACGTGAGTGCTATGGGTCGGAAGTCATTTAGGCAGGCTACCTTAGTGTTCTTGGGCACAGGAACTATGGTGGTCTGCTTAAAACATGTTGGTATTACAGACTCGGACAGGGAGAGGTTGAAAATGTCAGTGAAGACACTTGTCTTTTGGTCAGCGCATGCTCGCAGTACATGTCCTGGTAATCCGCCTGGCCCTGCGGCGTTGTGAATGTTGACCTGTTTAAAGATCTTCCTCACATCGGCTAAGGAGAGCGTGATCACACAGTCTTCCGGAACAGCTGGTGCTCTCATGCATGTTTCAGTGTTATTTGCCTCGAAGCGAGCATAGAAGTACTTTAGCTCATCTGGTAGGCTCGTGTCACTGGGCAGCTCTCGGCTGTGCTTCCCTGACGGGCGTCAGAGCCGGTGTAGTACGGTATGTCGGTATGTCGGAGGTCATAGCGGGATTTCTTATAAGCTTCCGGGTTAGAGTCCCGCTCCTTGAAAGTGGCAGCTCTAACCTTTAGCTCAATGTGGATGTTGTCTGTAATCCATGGCTTCTGGTTGGGTTATGTACGTACGGTCGCTGTGGGGATGATGTCATCGATGCACTTATAGATGAAGCCAATGACTGGTGTGGTGTACTCCTCAATGCCATCGGAGGAATCCCGGAACATATTCCAGTCTGTGCTAGCAAAACATTCCTGTAGCTTAGCATTCGCTTCATCTGACCACTTTTTTTATTGATCTAGTCACTGGTGCTTCCTGCTTTAATTTTTGCTTGTAAGCAGGAATCAGGAGGATAGAATTATGGTCAGATTTGTCAAATGGAGGGCGAGGGAGAACTTTATATGTTTCTCTGTGTGTGGAGTAAAAGTTTTTTTTTCTTCTGGTTGCACATTTAACATGCTGATAGAAATTTGGTGAAACAGATTTAAGTTTCCCTGCATTAAAGTCCCCGGCTACTAGGAGCGCCGCCTCTATGTGAGCGTTTTCTTGCTTGCTTATGGTGAAATACAGCTCATTCAATGCTGTCTTAGTGCCAGCCTCTGACTGTTGTTGTATGTAAACAGCTAAGATAAATACAGATGAAAATGCTCTCGGTAGGTAGTATGGTCTACAGTTTATCATGAGATACTCTACCTCATGTGAGCAATAGCTTGTGACTTCCTTAGATCTCGTGCACCAGCTGTTATTTACAAAAATACACAATCCACCACCCCTTGTCTTACCAGACGCTGCTGTTCTATCCTGCCGGTGCAGTGTATAACCAGCCAGCTGTATGTTGATAGTGTCATCGTTCAGCCACGTTTCCGTGAAGCATAAGATATTACAGTTTTGAATGTCCCGTTGGTAGTTTAATCTTCCGCATAGGTCATCTATTTTATTGTCCAAACATTGCATGTTTGCTAGCAGAATGGATGGAAGTGGGGGTTTATTCGATTGCCTATGAATTCTCTGAAGGCAGCCCACCCTCCGGGCCCTTTTTCGCCGCCTCCTCTTCACTCAAATCACGGGGATCTGGGTCTGGGCCTGTTCGCGAGAAAGCAGTATATCGTTCATGTTGGCCTCGTCAGACTCGTTAAGGAGCTCTGGATTACGGAGCTCTGGATTACAAGATTTTGGCATTTGGATATTAGGCTGATTGAAGCTGATTGAAATTTGGATGACAAGAGATTGAAATATAGATAATGTCACGTTGGTATGAATGATTCGGGAGACAGGCGCAGGAATGCGTAATTTTAAAAACATTTTTTTTATTACATGTCTTATCAGTGGAGATTGATGGTGCAACATTATTATGTATGTGGAGATATGAAGGGAGAAAGTACTATTCCTGATTATGCTATTACTAAAGAACACTAGTGAATTTGTGATGTAACACAAATGTATAATGGGTTACTAGAGATAAAGTAACATAATATTGATTATAATGGTTTACCAGAGATCTGAGGAAGTAACAATAGAAACAATTATAATAATATACAACTTGCACACCCACGCATAGATGTACCTAAGTGGTGTAAAAAGTATTCATAGAATTGAAAGAATGTTTAAAAGTTTCAGAGAGTTTAATTCGCTAGGTAGAGATGTATTATGGACAGAACACACCATCTATAGGGGACTGATAGACAGAGCCAGCCCAGTTATTGTGAAAGTTGATCCCAGAAAGAGACTCTAGTCTCGAGAGCTACCTTAAAAAAGGAAGCTCTCTCCAAAGTTTGTCTCTTCCCTTCTGAATTAGCAGATTTATTTATAAATTCAGCGCATTACATGTTCATCTTAAAATAATAGACATTTAGTAAGTGTGAAGCAGAAAGTGTGATCCGAGTGTATTAGATTGAAAAGGTCTTCGTATTAGGAAGGGAGTCCAAGTTGAGGGAAACAGATATAGACTAGTGAAAATAACAAAGTGAATGGTAATTGGCTTTCATATAACACTTCGATGATGCAATATCTTAGTAATTTGAAGAGTAAATGTTTCAATACAAGGTCACATGACGAACAGAGGGATTGAGCATTGGGACTAAAATTAAATTAGAGGCCGCCGTCTGGTATTTGGGTTAGCGATAAGCTTCCCGTGGAACTATAGACAGTGGAGAAATTTGAGACAGAGATATGAATAATTGAAGAAGACACGTTTTTGACAATTTCCAATTATTATAACTACATTCTATAGTTTGGGTAGCACCAGTGATTTAAGTAAAACAATAATCTGCTTCCATTATGTGGAACTGTGTCCAGAATAAGTAGAACCAAGTAAATGTTTTAGTACCGAATATTGAGCTGATAAGCCAGCACTAACTTTTTGAAGGTCCTAGCAGATGTCACGGTCGTCGTAAGCATACTCAGACCAATGTGCAGCGTGATCTGGGTTCCACATTTTTATTGAAGTGAAACTTAGAACAAGACAAAATAAAGAAACAACGAAACGTGACTATGTGTTGCACATGCACAAAGCACAAAATAATATCCCACAAACACAGGTGGGAAAAAATACTACCTAAATATGATCCACAATTAGAGACAACGATTACCAGCTGCCTCTAATTGGGAATCATACAAATCACCAACATAGAAAAAATAAACTAGAACCCCACATAGAAATATTAAACTAGACTACCACCTAGTCACGCCCTGACCGACTCCACCATAGAGAAACAAGGGCTCTCTATGGTCAGGACGTGACAGCAGATGTGTTAAACAACAGGTTTCATATTTTGACAAGTTTTTTGTCACAGGGACAGTTTGTACAGAACTCTATGTTAATGCTACAGGTCAAAATGACAATGATTACAAGAGAGGGGCTCTGGGATTGTTTACTTTACGGGACACTGTATCATCTGATGTGTCTGAAGTATAATTCTGTATACACATGATTTTATCAAGATTTTCTACCCCAGACACAGTAAACTCAATTAAGATTTAGAATTTTTTGGACTGATTAAGATGTGCAAACTAAGTACATGTTTATTTTCTTTCTTCCAGGAATGATGGGAATGTCCGCTACCAAGTTTTTTTTTACATGTTTATCAATGATTCTGTATCTCTCCCTTGGAAAGGCTTTCTGAGGCAGGTGCCTTGGGAGAGCAGTTAAAGGTACCTGGATCCAGCTGTCAAGGGAGCTCCCAAATTGAGAAAGGCCCGGCCATTTTGTTTGTTTTTACCCTACCATTATTACCACACACACGCCAGCACCCACACACAACCCACATGTTAGGACTATTTGTTAGTGTTGTTACTACTCTGTTTTGTGCAAGGTCTTTTATTTTGGTTTTAGTATGTTTTTCACAGGTTAGAAAGGATGCACCTTAAAGGGTACACAAACAATATTTTCTGAAGTATCTAATGTCAGAGTTTTGGTTGTACACATGTCAATTATATTGATAAGAAATGTACTGAAAAACCCAATGTAAACCTGGTACAAAAACATTTGAAATGTTTGACATTTCTTCATTTCTGAGGTATAGAGAATGTAAAGGGAAAGAAACACTCACTTAATGGGGCTGAATGACCTCTGACCTGTGTTCTGACTTCCTGGTGAGGCCTGATCATCCTCACTAGAACGACTAGAGACATTGAGTGAGATATAAATGGGCGATGTAAACAATAATAATTAGAAGAAGTTTATAATTTATCAATAGTCCTATGTGTGATTTGGAACAAGAGAAGGACAGAGAGAGAGCGAGCGCTGCACCTGAATGAGGGACACCTGTCTCAAGTTTATTTAACTATTCCTTGACTTACCTCATGGGATACAATTAAGTTGTGCAAATGGAATAGACAACAGGTGAAAATTATAGGAAATCAGCAAGACACCCCCAATAAAGGAGTGGTTCTGCAGGTGGTGACCACAGACCGCTTCTGAGGTCCTATGCTTCCTGGCTGATGTTTTGGTCACTTTTGAATGCTGGCGGTGCTTTCACTCTAGTGGTAGCATGAGACGGAGTCTACAACCCACACAAGTTGCTCAGGTAGTGCAGCTCATCCAGGATGGCACATCAATGCGAGCTGTGGCAAGAAGGTTTGCTGTGTCTGTCAGCATAGTGTCCAGAGCATGGAGGCGCTACCAGGAGACAGGCCAGTACATCAGGAGACTTGGAGGAGGCCGTAGGAGGGCAACAACCCAGCAGCAGGACGGCTACCTCCGCCTTTGTGCAAGGAGGAGCAGGAGGAGCACTGCCAGAGCCCTGCAAAATGACCTCCAGCAGGCCACAAATGTGCATGTGTCTGCTCAAACGGTCAGAAACAGACTCCATGAGGGTGGTATGAGGGCCCGACGTCCACAGGAGGGGGTTGTGCTTACAGCCCAACACCGTGCAGGACGTTTGGCATTTGCCAGAGAACACCAAGATTGGCAAATTCACCACTGGCGCCCTGTGCTCTTCACAGGTGAAAGCAGGTTCACACTGAGCACATGTGACAGACATGACAGAGTCTGGAGACGTGGTGGAGAACGTTCTGCTGCCTGCAACATCCTCCAGCATGACCGGTTTGGCGGTGGGTCAGTCATGGTGTGGGGTGGCATTTCTTTGGGGGGCCGCACCGCCCTCCATGTGCTCGCCAGAGGTAGCCTGATTGCCATTAGGTACCGAGATGAGATCCTCAGACCCCTTGTGAGACCATATGCTGGTGCGGTTGGCCCTGGGTTCCCCCTAATGCAAGACAATGCTAGACCTCATGTGGCTGGAGTGTGTCAGCAGTTCCTGCAAGAGGAAGGCATTGATGCTATGGACTGGCCCGCCCGTTCCCCAGACATCTGGGACATCATGTCTCGCTCCATCCACCAACGCCACGTTGCACCACAGACTGTCCAGGAGTTGGCGGATGCTTTAGTCCAGGTCTGGGAGGAGATCCCTCAGGAGACCATCTGCCACCTCATCAAGAGCATGCCCAGGCATTGTAGGGAGGTCATACAGGCACGTGGAGGCCACACACACTACTGAGCCTCCTTTTGACTTGTTTTAAGAACATTACATCAAAGTTGGATCAGCCTGTAGTGTGGTTTTCCACTTTAATTTTGAGTGTGACTCCAAATCCAGACCTCCATGGGTTGATACATTTGATTTCCATTGATCATTTTTGTGTGATTTTGTTGTCAGCACATTCAACTATGTAAAGAAAAAAGCATTTAATAAGAATATTTCATTCATTCAGATCTAGGATGTGTTATTTTAGTGTTCCCTTTATTTGTTTGAGCAGTGTATGTTGGTAATGGTTGACAGTTACTCCAAATGAATTTAAGTTTTCCCCACCTTGAGTGATATATGTGTATTGCTGCTGTTTTGTTTACTTTATTCTTGTCTTGCTTCAATAACAAATCTCACCAGATTGGGCCTGCTGGATGGTCCGGATTTCTCCCTAAGGATTAGCCCTCTAGCTCCCTGACCATATAACTCTGCAGTGAGATCGCCAAGATGATAGGGGAGTATATGCCAATTTTTTTCTATGGTTTCAACTGTGTGTTGTGATTCTCTTTGACATCTGTTTTAGAAATCTGTATTAAGAATATTGGTAGCCTTAGGAAGTGCAACCTGACCCCATTTACACTGGATATTGGACAGGCAATCACTTGAAAAACTATAAACCTCAGATATCCCACTTGCTGGTTAGATTTTTCTCAGGTTTTCACCGGCCATATGAGTTCTGTTATACTCACAGACATTGTTCAAACAGTTCTAGAAACGTCAGATTGTTTTCTATCCACATCTATTAATAATATGCATATCCTAACTTCTGGGCCTGAGTAGCAGGCAGTTTACTCTGGGCACGCTTTTCATCCGGACGTGAAAATACTGCCCCCTATCCCAAAGAAGTCAAAACATTCTGCTGCAAATGGTTTTATAGGTAAGAGCTATGGAAACAATCTGAGTCTGTAGATCCCTTGGGAGTATTTTAGATTGTACAACCCAGAGTGAAGGGTTTGAAAGTGTCTGTTTTTGTTTTTGAAAGTGTTTACTTGCTACTTTGATTGTAGATTTTAGCTTCATTATGACGATTATAAATGAAATTAGATCATGTTCCGTTAATAGAAGTATTACCTTTATTCTGATTTATTATAATGATGTATTTTGATATAGAAGCTTATTATCACAAGTAATAAGATAGTAGAATGTGACGGGCATTTTAGTCATGTGACGAGACACCCTTGAAATTGTTAATCTTGTCTTAGTGTCATAAATAATCATTGGTTCCTGCCTGTGCTTGGTAAAGATATGAGGGAGGGGTGGGGGGTGGGGGGGTATGACCCCCTCCTTAGTACCATCTATCAGAACGTCCAGAATATGTTATTTAAGTTATCATAAGAGACGGTGCCAGACACATGCCTAAACCAAACCTGTGAACTATGCCTATGTAACGTGTCTGTAACCAGTATTTAAGAGATCTAACAGGACTGCCCCAAGTAGAAGCTCACTTCAGACAGGTACTTTATGCATCTAAGTTTGATTGTAATCTCTCCAGCATGCTGTTAATAAACAATGATTAATTTAAGATCGACTTCGAGTGTCCCTGTGTAAAATTTCAATGACACATACAATATAGCTCAGAATTTGAATTATTTATTTTATACATTATTTTTGCTAATCTTTATCAAGGGTGACAATAATTTGGGACCAGACTGTACATATTATGATGTGACAACGTAATAATTTAATCAGCATTGTATACAGTGGGGGTCTTAAATTGTTGACACCCTTGATAAAGATTAGAAATAATGACCCTGTAAAACAAATAATTCTAATACTGAGTTACATTGTACGCTAAACAAAATAGAAAAATTGCTATTGTATGCCAATACAATTGCTCGGAGAAAGAGATGGTGTTTGCTTCCCGAGGGGCGCAGCGGTCTAAGGCACTGCATCGTAGTGTTAGCTGTGTCACTATAGATGCTGGTTCTATTCTAGGCTGTGTCGCAGCCGGCCACGACCGGGAGACCCATGAGGCAGTGTACACTTGGCCCAGCATCGTCTGGGTTAGGGGAGGGTTTGGCCGGACGGCCAGGATGTCCTTGTCCCAACGCACTCTAGCAACAACTGTGTTGGGCCGGGCGCATGCACGCTGACTCGGTCGCCAGGTATACAGTGTTTCCTCCGACAAATTGGTGCGCCTGGCTTCCTGGTTAAGCAGGTATTGTGCATTAAGACATTGATGGACGTCAAATAGTGACTTGTATCACAGGCGACCTGGCTGAGTTTTCAATTTATTTTGAAATTTGTCAAAAAGTTTTCAAAATGTGGGGGTAAATTTTGGATAAAATGTCCATTGTTTGATATGAAAATAAGATAACTACCAAATGTAAACACATAAACTGAGCCTTCGTGAAACACAAAGATAATGTTGTCCCTGGTTTCCTACCATGTGATAGGCTAAAATCAAAAAATATATATTTCCATCGCTGGATTCGAACTTGCAACTTTTGGAATCAGATGCTTATGACAGATTTGGAGTAAGAGGTAGATGCTTACCACACATACGGAATTGGAGGCAGATGCTTACGCCCATCTGCCATCTCCTTCCCCCTTCCACAACGCCCTAGCAAATACCAAGACCTACTAGGATTTTGGATAAAATGTGCAATGTTCGACATGAAAATAAGATTAAAAAAACTAACTTAAACACATAAACTGAGCCTTTGTGAAACACAAAGATAGCATTAGAACCTTTTGAGTCAAGTGCATGGTACTATTTGACAAGTGTGTAAATGTGTCAAAAACTCTGTCTTACCAGCTCTATTTGTCGAGAATTACTGGGTCTGTGTAGAGAATGACTGGATCTGCTCTGCGCAGTATGATGAGGTCTGATCCTTCAGACTGAAGTGGTATAGTGAGAACTCAGGTGTAAATACAGTTGAATTAGTATTCTAAGCTAAGCTCTGTCTAAATAATTATACATTCAAAACACAAAAGGCCAACCAGTGCAATAAAACACATAGGGGCCGATTCCGACGTAGAATTTCACAGCTTTGCTAAGCATGCCTTTTGTATGCATTCAGTGTTTTGCATTCAGACTTACCTTATTCAGTCGCATCATGGGCTTTGCAGGCGTGGTTCCCTTGCATGCTAAATAAATGTAATTCAACCGAAAACCCTCACACTTGCTGGCCAACAGATTTTCTCGTGAGGTTTTCATTTAATAGGGTTTTCAGTACATTTATTTTAAGCCATCCCTTTTAACTCGGTGTACCATTAATTCAAATTTGACAGACTAAAATATATTGAGAGAACGGGTTCAGGAAATAGAGATCAATGAAGGAATTCCATCTACAGTGGTTCCTCCGGTAAAAGTTGGGTCATACTGCAGCACACCTTGCGGGCTGCACAGAATTCTATGGCACATTATTTCATTGTCAGCCACTGTTGCCATTAATGTTAGTTAGTGCTAGTTTGACCACCAGAGGGCATCTTTGAGAAGCATTTGATAGTCTTCAATGTTGTCTGTACTAGAGAATTTAAAACCGAAACGGTGCTGAAATAGTTGACCACACGCGGGTAGGCTATTGCTTCAAATCCTATTGCTTCTAACTTCAATATGCTTTTTAAATAAGTAAGACCTACACCACTTTTAACAGCACGTTACTCAACACTAGTGAGACTCATGTTACCTATGGTAGGCCTACAGTATATCTAAAATATTTTTTTGTCAATGACGTGACTCTTCGCCAATAATTTAATTTCGAGGATTGGAGGATTTGTCAAGGGGTGCGTAACTGGTGGCATGGAAGTCAAACGCAGGAGAGCAGAATTTGGTAAATAGCCGGAGCCGTTTAATGTACATAACTACCGGCATACTAAAGTAACAAAACACATGGGCACAAAAGCCTGTATCGCACCAGTCACATAAAGAGCATGTACTTACAATAAACAATTCCCGACAAGGACATGGGGGAAACAGAGGGAACATATACAACATGTAATTAGGGACTTGAAACCAGGTGAGTGCGACAACCAGACAAAACAAATGGAACATGAAAAATAGATAGATGATGGCTAGAAGACCGGTGACGTCGACCGCCGAACTTCCGCCCGAACAAGGAGAGGAACCGGCATTTTTTTGTTAGGGCAAATCTGATCTGAGAGAATATTTTTAAGGGGCTTTTATATCATTCTAAAAAATAACGATATTTTGGAGTTGATTTCGTTTTCAAATAACCGAAAGTGAGTGAGAAAAAGGCCATTATTGAACATAGGGTGAGACATTTTTACTAATTTGTAAATAAAGCCAGTTTGTTATTTAGACTGATTTATTTCTGTTTTTGGAGGGAGAGAAACCAAAAGCCCACTGTCACCTCATGGGTCTCCCGGTCGCTGATGGCACTACCGAACCTGTATCAACACAGTTTGCACTGCGATGCCTTGTCTTAGCTTAGACCACTGCACCACTCGAGAGGCTCCATCCACAAAGTTTTTAATGCTTTAAATGCTGATCAATTGCCTTGCACAAAGTATCTATTGTCCTGAAATTAGCCCATAATGGTGCTGTACCACGTGACCGGTCGGGAGTAGGCTACAGTACTACAGTAAGAGCAAAAATAATACTAACATCTCCACACCCTAATTGTACTCTAAGTTTCTCTTAGAATAAAAACCTTAGTGTAACAACAGTTTTAGTAAGTAATACTGACGAGTAGTAACAAAAAAATATGTGTATTTTTCCGGGTGTTCGCGTGTAGGACAGAGGAATAGCATTTCTTACACTATTGTTCTAAATTCAATCACCTTCTTCATCCTCATCATTCAGTTCATTGAAATTCTATTTTGAAGTCGTGCACAATTATCGGTTTCTATTTGGTTTATGTCGCCCATTCATTGTTAGTTAGAGACACATTAGGCCTTGGGATCCAAAAGCATATTGAGTTCTCTAACTCCCCCTTGCGCTGATCTGGAGCACTGAAGTAGTGACGCAGGGTACCGTACTAAACCATAAATGACCTCTAAGTATCACAGCATAATCTCAAAAGTCCTGCAGCATAGACGTCATTTTTTGGAATCTGTATTTAAATACTTCCAAAGTAACTATTTGTTCCCAAGGAAAAATAGTTAATTTCCACAAAGCATAGTTACAACATAGTTACAACTATATAATGTACAGGGGGATCTTTGAAGAACCCTAGGTAGAGAGTTCTAGATAGAACTGCAAAAGATTCTACCCAACACCAAAAAGTGTTTCCCTATGGGGACAAACCAAAGAACCCTGTATGGTTCACCTTTTTTTCTAAGAGTCATTTAACACTGTGTCAAGCCCTGGCCATAGAGAGGCTTTTATTCTCTATTTTGGGTAGGCCAGGGTGTGACTAGGGTGAGCATTCTAGTTTCTTTATTTCTATGTTTTCTGTTTATATGTTTTGGCCAGGTATGGTTCTCAATCAGGGACAGCTGTCTATCATTGTCTCTGATTGGGAATCATACTTAGGCAGTCTTTTTTCCTTTGTATTTTGTGGGTAGTTGACTTTGTTAGTGGCACTAAAGCCCTAGTAAGCTGCACGGTTGTAACGGTTTTCTAGTGGTGATGAAGGAGAGTCGGACCAAACTGCAGCGTGTCGATTGCGATCCATATTTATTAAACAAAACGTAAACACGACTAAACACTAAACACTACAAAACAATAAACGTAATGAAAACCGAAAACAGCCTATCTAGTGCAAACTAACAGAGAGTACAAGTAAGACACTAAGGACAATCACCCACGACAAACTCAAAGAATATGGCTGCCTAAATATGGTTCCCAATCAGAGACAACGATAAGCACCTGCCTCTGATTGAGAACCACTCCAGACAGCCATAGACTTTGCTAGACAACCCACTAAGCTACAATCCCAATACCACCACCAAAACCCCAAGACAAACACACCACAATTACAAAAACCCCATGCCACACCCTGGCCTGACCAAATACATAAAGATAAACACAAAAATACTTTGACCAGGGCGTGACAGAACCCCCTAAGGTGCGGACTCCCGAACGCACCTCAAAACAATAGGGAGGGTCCGGGTGGGCGTCTGTCCATGGTGGCGGCTCCGGCGCGGGACGTGGACCCCACTCATTTAATGTCTTAGTCCCCTCTCCCTTCGTCCCTGGATAGTCCACCCTCACCGCCGACCATGGCCTAGTAGTCCTCACCCAGAACCCCACTGGACTGAGGAGCAGATCGGGACTGAAGGACAGCTCGGGACTGAGGCAGCTCGGGACTGAGGGGAAGCTCGGGAGAAAGCTCAGGAGTGAGAGAAAGCTCAGGAGTGAGAGAAAGCTCAGGAGTGAGAGGAAGCTCAGGAGTGAGAGGAAGCTCAGGAGTGAGAGGAAGCTCAGGAGTGAGAGGAAGCTCAGGCAGGTAGATAGATCTACCAGCTCCTGGCTGGCTGGTGGTTTCAGCAGATCCTGGCTGACTGGCAGATCCTGGCTGACTGGCAGATCCTGGCTGACTGGCAGATCTGGAAGATCCTGGCTGACTGGCAGATCTGGAAGAGTCTGGTTGACTGGCAGATCTGGAAGAGTCTGGCTGACTGGCGGATCCTGGCCGACTGGCAGATCCTGGCTGACTGGCACTACTGGCAGATCCTGGCCGACTGGCACTTCTGGCGGATCCTGGCTGACTGGCACTTCTGGCGGATCCTGGAAGACTGGTGGATCCTGGCTGACTGGTGGATCCTGGCAGACTGGCGAATCCTGGCTGACTGGCGGATCTAACTGATCCTGACAGACTGGCGACGCTGGGCAGACTGGCGGCGCTGGGCAGACTGGCGGGGCAGACTGGCGGCGCTGGGCAGACTGGCGGCGCTGGGCAGACTGGCGCTGGGCAGACTGGCGGCGCTGGGCAGACTGGCGACGCTGGGCAGACTGGCGGCGCTGGGCAGACTGGCGACGCTGGGCAGACTGGCGGCGCTGGGCAGACTGGCGGCGCTGGGCAGACTGGCGGCGCTGGGCAGACTGGCGGCGCTGGGCAGACTGCTGGGCAGACTGGCGGCGCTGGGCAGACTGGCGACGCTGGGCAGACTGGGCGCTGGGCAGACTGGGAGCTGGGCAGACTGGCGCGCTGGGCAGACTGGCGACGCTGGGCAGACTGGGAGCACTGGCTGCGCTGGGCAGACTGGCGGCACTGGCGGCGCTGGGCAGACTGGCGGCACTGGCGGCGCTGGGCAGACTGGCGGCTCCTTGCAGACTGACAGCTCCTTGCAGACTGACATCTCCTTGCAGACTGACATCTCCTTGCAGACTGACAGCTCCTTGCAGACTGACAGCTCCTTGCAGACTGACGGCTCCTTGCAGACTGACGGCTCCTTGCAGACTGACAGCACTGGCTGCTCCATGCAGACTGACAGCTCTGGCTGCTCCATGCAGACTGACAGCTCTGGCTGCTTCATGCAGACTGGCAGCTCTGGCTGCTCCATGTAGACTGGCTGCTCCTTGCAGACTGGCAGCTCCATGCAGACTGGCAGCTCTGGCTGCTCCATGCAGACTGACAGCTCTGGCTGCTTCATGCAGACTGGCAGCTCTGGCTGCTCCATGCAGACTGGCAGCTCTGGCTGCTCCATGCAGACTGACAGCTCTGGCTGCTCCATGCAGACTGGCTGCTTCATGCAGACTGGCAGCTCTGGCTGCTCCATGCAGACTGACAGCTCCATGCAGACTGGCAGCTCTGGCTGCTCCATGCAGACTGGCAGCTCTGGCTGCTCCATGCAGACTGGCAGCTCTGGCTGCTCCATGCAGACTGACAGCTCTGGCTGCTCCATGCAGACTGACATCTCTGGCTGCTCCATGCAGACTGACAGCTCTGGCTGCTCCATGCAGACTGACAGCTCTGGCTGCTCCATGCAGACTGACATCTCAGGCTGCTCCATGCAGACTGACAGCTCAGGCTGCTTCATGCAGACTGACAGCTCTATGCAGACTGGCAGCTCTGGCTGCTCCATGCAGGCTGGCAGCTCTGGCTGCGCTGAAACAGGCGGGAGACTCCGGCAGCGTAGGAGAGAGGAAGGCTCTGGCTGCGCTGAACAGGCGGGAGGCTCCGGCAGCGCTGTAGAGGAGAAAGGCTCTGGCTGCGCTAAACAGGCGGGAGACTCCAGCAGCGCAGGAGAGGAGAAAGGCTCCGACAGCGCTGGAGAGGCGAGGCGCACTGTAGGCCTGATGCGTGGTGCTGGTACTGGTGGTACTGGACCGAGGACACGCACAGGAAGCCTGGTGCGGGGAGCTGCTACCGGAGGCCTGGGGTGTGGAGGTGGTACTGGATAGACCGGACCGTGCAGGCGCACTGGACCTCTTGAGCACCGAGCCTGCCCAACCTTACCTGGTTGAATGCTCCCGGTTGCCCTGCCAGTGCGGCGAGGTGGAATAGCCTGCACTGGGCTATGCAGGCGAACCGGAGACACCGAGCGCAAGGCTGGTGCCATGTAAGCCGGCCCAAGGAGACGCACTGGGGACCAGATGCGTAGAGCCGGCTTCATGGCATTTGGCTCGACGCTCAATCTAGCCCGGCCGATACGCGGAGCTGGAATATACCGAACCGGGCTGTGCACCCGCACTGGAGACACCGTGCGCTCCACAGCATAACACGGTGCCTGCCCGGTCTCTCCAGCCCCCGGTAAGCACAGGGAGCTTGCGCAGGTCTCCTACCTGGCATAGCCATACTCCCTGTAAGCCCCCCAAGAAATTTTTGGGGCTGACTCTCGGGCTTCGCTCTGCGCCGCCGTGTTTTCCTTTTCGACTCCATTCGCCTATAGCCTTCTTCGCACTGCTCAAGCGAATCCCATGCGGGCTCCTGCACTCTCTCTGGGTCGGCCGCCCACCTGTCGATCTCTTCCCACGTCCAGAAATCCTTATTTAGCATCTCCTTTTTCGGCTTCTCCTGCCTGTTGACACGCCGCTTGGTCCGTTGGTGGTGGGTGATTCTGTAACGGTTTTCTAGTGGTGATGAAGGAGAGTCGGACCAAACTGCAGCGTGTCGATTGCGATCCATATTTATTAAACAAAACGTAAACACGACTAAACACTAAACACTACAAAACAATAAACGTAATGAAAACCGAAAACAGCCTATCTAGTGCAAACTAACAGAGAGTACAAGTAAGACACTAAGGACAATCACCCACGACAAACTCAAAGAATATGGCTGCCTAAATATGGTTCCCAATCAGAGACAACGATAAGCACCTGCCTCTGATTGAGAACCACTCCAGACAGCCATAGACTTTGCTAGACAACCCACTAAGCTACAATCCCAATACCACCACCAAAACCCCAAGACAAACACACCACAATTACAAAAACCCCATGCCACACCCTGGCCTGACCAAATACATAAAGATAAACACAAAAATACTTTGACCAGGGCGTGACAACGGTCGTGTCTTGGTTTCTTGTTTTGTTGGCGACATTTATATAAATAAAGGAAAATGTACGCTCACCACGCTGCACCTTGGTCCGGTCATTTCCACGACGACGTCCGTGACACACTGTCAGTGTTAGTTTGATTTTAACACTGTAGAATTTGCAGTGTATGCAACAATTCACTTGTTAAATGTACTTATTTAAAGAGAAGAGAATATGATGTTACTATTGATGATGTTACTATTGGTGTATTAAAATGAGAGTTAAGGTGATGTCACCTTGTCACCTTGTCACCGTGACATGGGGGAGGGGACAAGTAACTTTATGATCAACCTTGAGCAATGTAGAAGCAACCGTTATTTTTCATACTTTGATCAGATTTCCTTCAAATATCATCCAATTTCATGAAAAACATGATTTTGACTGTTCATGACCTTTAACACTAGATAATTTGCTGTTGTAATAATCACAAAGTTAAAACACATGTATAGGACTTCATTTATAAACTATATTAAACTACCGTGGGTATTTGAAAAGTCGGTATTCTCAAATAAACTACAAACTACAACAATTTGCCCAGGTCTAGTGTTTAAGGGGGATTAGTATAGCCCCACTCGCTCTGAGACACATGCCGTTATTGTAGCGATGGACAGCCCAATGGGCCATGAAATCAAACATGGGTGCTACCAGCCAAGCCTAGCTGTGTGTGTGTGCGCGTGTGTGTGTGTGTGTGTGATTGTGTTACCATTGTGTGTGTGTGTGTGTGTGTGTGTGTGTGTGTGTGTGATAGTGAATTAAAGTATATTAGCATGGGTACAGGCTACAGGGCAGGAGATCCCATCTGTTATTTATCCAGAATGGAGTTTCTAAAATGGTGGATCTTGACACAGAGGCCTAGGGATTCACCATACGACACCATATGATACACTTTATTGTATCTTTATTTTATTTATTGTATCTTTATTGTATCTTCCAAAGGTGGCACATTCACGAAGATGCCTTAATTAATGTAGATATGTAAATATTGTATATTGTGTAGAGCATGTTGTATTACAGTCTTGGCCCTCAGAGACAGTTGAGGATACATGGTGCGAAGAGCAGTGGAGGCTGATACAGAGGTGTTGTGTTGGGGGTTAGGGTTCATTTGTATTTTCATTTGTGCATTCATTCCCCATTAAGATAATGTTGAGCTTAATATGCAGTAACTACTACACAACCTAATGAATATCTGCTTGCCTTGAATAACTAAGTCATGTTGAAGACGTTTTCTCCTGCTTTGTGCCAACTGAATGTGACCCTGATGTGGAGCAGAGGCCTTTAGGCAGGACTTCCAGTTGGGGCATGGCCCTGGCAGTAGCTCAGCACAGAGGCATCCCAAATAGCACCCTATTCCCTATTTACTTTACAAAACTAGTGCACTATATAGGGAATAGGGTGCCATTTGGGATGTAGCATCTGTGTATTGATGTAGGGCTATTGGTATTCAAATGAAACAAACATGAATGTTTCCAGGCATGTAAATGATTAACCATGAATAGCTGTAGAGACTACCAGGGAATATATTCAAATAGGAAAGCACAGAGTCATTGCTGGATACTGATAACACTTTCTCACCATCTTTGCATATACCCTTCCATCTTACTAAGGTTTGATGTTTGTTTTAACAGTGAAGCTATGCTAGCACTGTACAAGGTTGTGTACTGTGCTGTTTGAGAGAGCGAGCGAGAGATTCATCCAAACCAAGTGACACATTTGACTTTCAAATAGGATCTTTGTTTACTTTCACAGCCAGCTGTCTAGCTGTTCACTGTCTGTAGCAGCCACGGAGACTGGAGGGGGCTTGGGCTTAGTACAGGAGAGGGGAGGACAACTCTGAGGAAATGTAGCATGGGATGGGTCCTAATTGGCACCCTATCCACTATATAGTGCACTACTGTTGACCAGGGCCCACAGGGAATGTGGTGCCATTTGGGACGTACACATGGGTGGGCAGAGTACTGTACATTTAATGTTGCCTATAATCTTCAATGAGGAACGTTGTAACACTTCACTTGAGCCATGTGGTAATTGACGCAAAGACGCAGTAAATAGACAAAGGCATTTTGTATTCAACACACTTGAAAGAGAATTTAGAAAAGGCTCAAATTAGCATAGTAGTTTCTTTAGTTTCTTAACCATTCCATCACGATCCCAGTGTAAACTTGTCAGCTGGTATCTTACGGAATAGACTGTGTTTGTTTTAAAGATGGGCCTGTGGTGCATTGACAGGCCCAACATGGCTTAAACACCCTTTTCCAAGAAGTGCTAGACGATGCTTTTCAGGCCACGCTTTCTGAGTGGCTAAAGTGGCAAGCCAGAGGGTGTGAGTGTATGTGTGTCTGTGCAAGTGTGAAATGTGTACATGTGTACGAGAGTGTGTGTGTGTGTGTGGTACGTGCCTGCCTGCATTTTTGCACGTGTGTATGCATTCGTGTGTGTGTGTGTGTGTGCGCTGGCATCTGTGTGTGTATGCACTTACGTTGTGTGTGTGTATATGAGGGCAGAACTCCCAGGAAGGCACGGGGCAGGCTGACCCTGAGCGTGATGATGCAAGAACACAGCAAGCTAAGAGGGATAATGTGGCCTGCCAGGCAGATCCACTCATAATGGGGTGATGCCACTTTAGAGGAAAATACAAAGACTTAAACTGTGGGTTTCCGTTCCATGCCGTCTCAGTTCTGTTCTGCTCTCTGGGACTGCAGGCCTGAAAGCTGTTGATATAACCACCCACACTGGTAGATGAGGAGGAGAGAGGGGAAAGGAGAGTAGAGAGGAGTGTATCTCTCTCTGGGGCTACCTTTCCCCATGAGAGAGTTTGGGGGAACAGTTTGTGTGTGTGTCCATAACATATATTCGTGCATGCGTCTGTCTGTGTGTGTTCACTCCTGAATATGTGTGTCTGTGCATCTGTGCATGTGTGTGAGTGTGTCCATGCTCTTTTGTCTGGGTGTGAGGGCGTGAACCCCCTGATTCAGCTTCAGAGATCACAGTCAGGAAATTGAGTCCAGTATAAAGTATTGGATGAGGCTTGGCCCTAGGGGCACATCGAACCTGCCCTGAGTGGTGTGGGTCTCAATGTCAAACACAGGTCTACAGTCAGAACCCTCCCTCTCCCAACAGCTCACCGCTTCCCCACTTCTGCATGGATCCAGTGTCTCAGGTCTCAGACAGCTGATGTGGTTTGTGTGTATGCACGCATGTGTATACATGTGTGTGTGCGCTTAAATGCGAAAGTATGTGTGTGTGTGTGTGTTCACCCAGGGTTAAGCCTGATCCAAGAGCCACCAGAGCCCCACACTAATGAATGATAATGGATTAGAAGTAGAAAGGGAAGGTGGGTTGCCAGGTTGAGAGGCGAAGGGCTTTAGACAAACGGCCACTTGAGAGAGGCTACAGTTCAGAGCCATCACAGATACACAGATACAGGCTGTGGGTTAGCTAGAGCAGGACCCTATTCCCTACATAGTGCACTACTTTTGGTCAAAAGGGAATGCCATTTGGGGCACATGCTTTATCTCTGGAGTAATGATAAACACAGGAAGTGTTGGGGACCTGGGAGTCCTGGGCTGGGATAATAAAAGGCCATGTATCACAGGGAGTTGATCACAGACAGCTACTGTAGTAGCCAGCATGGAGTGGACTGACTGACTCCTGGGGATTGGTACTGGAAAAACTAAGCCCAAATTCTTAAAGGAGGACTGAAAGACTTTGAACTGCTTTTGAAATGGATAACAGTTTAAGAATCCTCAAGTGTGAGTGAGCCTTTGAGAGTCAAAGTCTGCCTGCCTGCCTGCCTGCCTGCCTGCCTCTGCCTGCCTGTCTGTCTGTCTGTCTGTCTGTCTGTCTGTCTGTCTGTCTGTCTGTCTGTCTGTCTGTCTGTCTGTCTGCCTGCCTGCCTGCCTGCCTGCCTGTCTGTCTGTCTGTCTGTCTGTCTGTCTGTCTGTCTGCCTGCCTGCCTGCCTGCCTGCCTGCCTGCCTGCCTGCCTGCCTGTCTGTCTGTCTGTCTGTCTGCCTGCCTGCCTGGCTGTCTGTCTGCCTGCCTGCCTGCCTGCCTGCCTGCCTGTCTGTCTGCCTGCCTGCCTGCCTGTCTGCCTGCCTCTGCCTCTGCCTGCCTGTCTGTGCCTGCCTGCCTGCCTGCCTGCCTGCCTGCCTGTCTGTCTGTCTGCCCCTGCCTCCTGCCTGCCTGTCTGTCTGTCTGTATCATCTGTCTGTCTGTCTGTCTGTCTGTCTATCTGTCTGTCTAGTCTGCCTGCCTTTGCCTGTCTGTCTGTCTGTGTCTGTCTGTCTGTCTGTCTGCCTGCCTGCCTGCCTGGGTCTGTCTGTCTGTCTTCTGTCTGTCTGCCTGCCTGCCTGCCTGCCTGCCTGCCTGCCTGCCTGCCTGCCTGTCTGCCTGTCTGTCTGTCTGTCTGTCTGTGTGTGCGCTTGCGTGTGCAGACCTGTCAACGTTGGAGTGTATCATACTACATAAAGCAGCCGTTTCCCTTCTAGTGAAGCTGAATCCCAGTAGGGGACTGATTGTTTCTCCTTAGGGCAGGCCGGCAGCTGTCAGTGTGTTAGGGGGGAGGTGGAGTGGTGCTGCTATAAGGTCACCATCCGTAGTCAGTGGGACTGTGAAGTATAGTCTTATGACTTTCACACTATTAAAGTATGGTGTCATCAAGAGAAGGAGAACGTATTATCTGAGAGCTCCACCAGAGCAGAGAGCAGGAGAGCGAGAGAGAGGGGGATAGAGAAAGAGAGACAGCGAGAGAGACAGACACAAAGAAAGAGAAATAGGGGGAGATAGAGATAAATGAAAAGGGCTGATAGGAAGGTGACAGCAGCATGGATCTTTGAACTCCTAAATCCTTTGAAAAACTCTCTTTATCAATCTGAACGTCGTCGCACCGATACACTACGGAGCAGCCCGTGACCAATCCCAGCCCTCGCAATTTGCATTGGTAATGAGGAAGTTTTTTCAAGAGCGAATTGGAACTTCAGTCAGAGAGTTGAGTGGATTATTATTTCCTCTGTCACATGATGCATTGTGAATACTAAGTGTAAAGTTATGTCTCCTCCCTGGGTCTTTGTGAAGACATTTAATGTAGATTGACTCATGGTTTGTCATGACTGTTTGTCAGATGTCTCTTTCTCTATACGGTCACCTAATAATGGTTCTTACACGGACCGTCTGAGTTTCTGTTCAGTGATTCGTTTGTACAGTTCATTTGAAAGGTGGTCTTTTAAAACATTTGGAAAACCAAAGTGCAGCCCTCTATCTGTTTATCTGAATGTTAACAGTGGTTGGTTTCCTATTCTTCTTCTCTCTCTCCCTGCGGAGGCCAGAAAATGCTTCTGATTAGCCACATTATTGTTATTGTTCTCACCACTTCCTGTGTGAGCGGAGCGTTCAATTACCCTCTAGACCTGTAAATACCGTGTTTAGGCTGACCTAAGTTGTCAGGCAGCGAGTGTTGCTATGGCAACAGGATGTACTTTTATCTTGGAAGAGGGAGGGTGGGGGGCTGAATAAGAGACGTTTGTTGGTTTGTGTTTGTGTGCTTGCTTGCTTGCTTGTTTAAGTGTGTGTGTGTGTGTGTGTGTGCGTGTGTCCGTGCGTGCGTTTTGACGACTAAGTGCTCTAGCCTTTTGTTGTTTTTAAATTGTCTATTATTATTTTAAAGCTAAGAAATGCATTCAAAGTCCAGTCCAGCGCCTTCGGGATTAAAACAACAGGACAGGCTAATGTGGAAATCAAGGTAAACTACTGCCACAAGGCTTTTATGCATTCAGACATCCATTTTACATTTTGCAAAATATAGTATGCTTAGAATGTTTTAATGATCACTCCAAGTGAGTGGTTTAGGTTGTTCCAAGGTGTTCATCGGTTAAAGTAAATATGGTGTGTGGACAGGTGTCTTTTATACTGATAACAAGTTCAAACAGGTGCCATGAATACAGGTAATGAGTGGAGGACAGAGGAGCCTCTTAAAGAAGAAGTTACAGGTCTGTGAGAGTCAGAAATCTTGCTTGTTTGTAGGTGACCAAATACTTATTTTCCACCATCATTTGCAAATAAATGCATTAAAAATCCTACAATGTGATTTTCAGGATTTCTTTTACTCATTTTGTCTGTCATAGTTGAAGTGTACCTATGATGAAAATTACAGGCCTCTCTCATCTTTTTAAGTGGGAGAACTTGTACAACTGGTGGCTGACTAAATACTTTTTTGCCCCACTGTATGTATATACTGTATATATATATATGTGTGTATGCATATATGTGTATGTATGGAAATGATGCAGACAATTACAATGATGGATGCAACAATCTTTACGGAACATTAAACCCCCTAAAATTAAAAAAAAAGTTGGGTGATTTAACTCAACTCTATATTAATGATCTCATCAGAGCTCCCAGAAAGTTCTCTCTCTCTCTCAAGTACTTGATGTCAGGCAGCAGAATTGCAGATCTGAGGACCGGTGCAGACAATGGGTCTCTGGGTCTCTCTCTCTCTCTCTCTAGCAAGCTCCCAGGTGTCAGCAATCTGTTCCATCGTACGATATTCAGAGTGACAAATTGGAATGGCCCCCGTCCAAACGCAGCCTGCGCCTCACCTCTCTGTCTGACATTTCAGCTTACTTCTCACAGTGAGTTGGAGAACTCCAACATTATTAGACAAAGTTTGATTTTCCCTTTATTAATTGTTTTAGGTATGAATATGATCTGGATTGTCTCCTGAATCTCTGTGTATGGAGCCTAAAGCGTTGGGCCTCAGTGGAATCAATACTGTTGAACTCGTTGGTGTAGTCCTGAGAAGTGCTTGTTGATCAGAACAGTTTACTGGTCAGTGTTCTCATAGAGAGAAAGAGAGAGCTCAGGACTAAGAGGACAGTTTAGTCTGCATTGAATGCAATGTATTGACTTATGCATCATGGACCTTAATGCATATCTGTAGCTTATCAGCTGGTACCAGAGTGTTTCGATCTGATATTGTCTTCTCAACAGATGACTAAACCTTGAGGGGTTCTTCTCTTCTTGAAGAGGGAGAGAGAACTGCATGACTCACAGTTGATTAGTGGCTACAGTGAAATAGAGTGGACTGATTGGTCAGAGGGGCGTGTCATGGTGCGCAGAATAAAGCACCTCTCTCTCACACACACACTCTGTCTTCCTCTCGCTCGCTCACTCTCTCTCTCAATTCAATGGAGATTTATTGGCATAGGAGACATTGCCAAAGCAAGTGAAATAAACAATAAACAAAAGTGAGAAAAAAACTAATTTAACAACCGTGGTGGAAAAAGTACTGAATTGCCATACTTGAGTAAAAGTAAAGATACCTTATTAGAAAATTACTCAAGTAAAAGTGAATGTCACCCACTAAAATACTACTTGAATTAAAGTCTTAATGTATTTGGTTTTAAATATACTTAAGTATCAAAAGGAAATGGAATTGCTAAAAATGTACTTAAGTATCAAAAGTAAAAGTATGAATCATTTTAACTTCCTTATATTAAGCAAACCAGATGGCACAATTGTTTAGTTTTTTATTTTATTTACAGATAGCCAGGTGCACACTCCAACACTCATAATTCACAAACGAAGCATTTGTGTTTCGTGAATCCACCAGATCAGAGAAAGTAGGGAGGACCAGGGATGTTCTCTTGATAAGTGTGTGAATTGGACCATTTCCCTGTCAAAATGTGACGAGTACTTGGGTGTCAGGGAAAATGTATTGAGTGAAAAGTACAGTATTTTTTTTAGGAATGTAGTGAATTAAAAGTAAAAGTTGCCATAAATATAAATAGTAAAGTAAAGTACAGATACCCCAAAAACTTACTTAAGTAGTACTTTAATTAAAGTATTTACACCACTGTAACAACCATTTAACAACATCAACAACAAACTATTAGAAATTAACAGAATATATTGCACTCAACAAAGGTTTCAAAATGATAAAGACATTTCAAGTGTTATATTATCAGCTACGTACTGTGTTTTAGCCATGTGCAAATAGTTGTAGTACAAATAGTAGGTGAAGATAAATAAACATTTCATTATTGGTGGTATTTACAATCTTGGTGCTTCACTGGTAGCCCTTTTCAATGGCAACTGGCCACAAATCTTGCTGCTGTGGTTGCAAATAACGGTATTTCGCCTAACAGCTATGGGAGATTATCAAAGTTTGATTTATTTTCTAATTATTTGTGGGTCTGTGTGATCTGTGTCTCTTAGAGATCATACATTTGTCAGGAGGTTAGAAAGTGCAGCTCAGCTTCCACCTAATTTTTTGGAAAGTGGCACGTTATCATGTCTTCTCCTGAAAGCCAGGTCTACCTATGGTGACGTCTCTCAATAGCAAGGCTATGCTCACCGTGTCTGTACATAGTCAAGGAATTCTTCCACTGTGTACTCTCTGTTTAGGACCAGTTAGCATTCCAATTGCCAGCAGCATAGGGTGCTGTAGGGTGCTGTCGTTTTTTGATGGGACATTAAACGGGTGTCCTGACTCTGTGGTCACTAAATATTTCATGGCACTTGGTGTTAGCCCCGGTGTCCTGACTCAATTCCCAATCTGGCCATCTAATCATACCCAGCTTCATATTGGCTCATTCATCCCTCCTCCTCTCCCCTTCAACCCTCCTGTTGTGTTCGTTTCATTTGAATTCATTCTGTGTTCCTGGTCCAAAATGACCAAACCATTATAGCTGATTATAAATCCATAATAATACATATATTATCACCTAATGTTCCGGTAGATTCAGTTCTTGTGAACATTACAAGTTTTGAACTTCTATTTGCTATTTATGACCTGTAGGCCTCATTGACCTGAGCTCATAAAACTCGCTTTTGAGGGAAAAAAAATGTATGGATTATTTTCAATATAACAAAATACTCAGATGAAACACATTGTGCTATTTATCACAGACTACTTTGTGTCAAAGTTTAACAAGGACTCTTTCCTCCTCACCAGTGTCATGATCAAAGATATGATCAAGAGCCTCACATACAGTTGTAAGGTCCTGGGTATCGTGAGGGTGAAATCAGGCGCAGGAAAGCAGAGTTCAATAAAGTGCTACTTTAATGCACACACGGTGAACTACGGTCAACCCACTTACGGGTGCTCAAACCAAATGCCCCAGACACCGGGAAACGAAAACAGTCTAGCACTAAATACACAAACATGTACATCTAAATGCAAACACCAGGGTTACAATAATCAATCCCGCACAAAGAACCAGGCGGGCCGGCTGACTAATAAAGCCTCACTAATTATAACCAACTCAAAACAGGTGTACTCAATAAACACATAAAGAGGGGGAGAAAAGAATCAGTGGCAGCTAGTAGGCCGTCGACGACGACCGCCGAGCCCCACCCGAACGGGAAGGGGAGCCACCTTCGGTCAGAGTCGTGACAACAGTATATTGTTTGGTTGTTGTGCTGCCACAGAATGAATTGTGAGCAAGGCCTCAAAAAAGCTTTATATACCAGAGCTGCGAGAAAAGTTCTATATATTATTGAAACAATGTTGCAATTGTTTGTGAGAATGCCAACAGGTGTGGTTCCCGTGGGGGAAGGAATTTATTGGGGAAAGGTTCTCGTTGGGGTTGCCATGGAAGCCAAGAAGGGGAGTGAGGTGTGTGTGTGTGCTCAAACACACATGCATGTGGGGGTCTGGGAGAGGAAGTGTGTCCATCTGATGATTGGGCATGTGCCTGAACAAAATTTGATACACTAATTGTAATCTCACCAATTCTAATGATATTTGACAGGGAACACCACAGGTGTAAAAAAGTTCAATAAAACACGCAAAATGTAATGAAAATCATCTAAATGTATTTTGTGTGTTCAGATGCCCTGTGTAGACAAGTCATGGAACCTTATGACAATCAGATTAAATTAACTACGTTTTTCAGAGAGAAAACTTGTAAATCGTTCCAATTCAACAGGAACACAGCGGGAGGGAACTACTTCCCAGGTCGTTTCTGTAATTGAGAATGTGTCTCTGTAGGTGAGGGTTTTGTGGTGGAATATGTGGGCATCGCTTCCTTTTTTTTGTGGTTGTAGACTTGAACAGCTCTTTTCTGGATGTTGATAAGAAGTGGGTATAGTCCTAATTCTGCTCTGCGTGCATTGTTTGGGGTTTTGCGTTATACACAAAGTATATTTTTTGCTGAATTTTACATGCATTCTCAATTAGGTGTCTTTCTCGCTCTCCTCCATCTCCTCCGTCTCTCCCAACTATCCTCATACTCTCTCACCTCCCACTTTCTCTCACCTCCTACTCTCTCTCCTCCATCTTTCTGCTCCCAAATGCCCCCCCATCTTTCTATCATCCCTCCCTCTATAGGTCACACCTCTCTGCAGCGTCATCTTTTCGCGTCTCAGCCCACTGTCCAGTCCTGGACCATGGGAATACTCTCTCACAGCAATCAGTCACTGGTGTGGACCACAGGACCATGGACCACAGGTCTGCTCTAGTGCCCTCACCTGGCACCATCCAGCCATTGCACCTGCTCATCATTCTAACCTGAAACCCAGCAGGACAGAGAAAAGAAAATGATTAACAATTAACAAGGTTGATGGAAGAAGTTTGGTTCGAACATTAGAGTAATGGAGGAGGTTCCACACTTTTATTTTCATTGGAAAGCTGTGTTTCAGTTCTTCGTCATCTGCTTGGCAAAAATATTAGTACATTTACTTTCAATTCTCTGTAAATTGTCTGCATCTAGCTATCTATTGATTTGATAGGAAAAACCTTGGCTTACCTCTTGTCACGCCCTGGCCTTAGTATGTTGTGTTTTCTTTATTATTTTGGTCAGGCCAGGGTGTGACATGGGTGATTTGTGTGTCTTGCTTGTCTAGGGGTTTATTCGATTTATGGGGTTGTGTTTAGTAGAGTTGTCTAGGAAAGTCTATGGTTGCCTAGAGTGGTTCTCAATCAGAGGCAGGTGTTTATCGTTGTCTCTGATTGGGAACCATATTTAGGCAGCCATATTCTTTGGATATTTCGTGGGTGATTGTTTCCTGTCTTTGTGTTTGTTGCACCAGATAGGGCTGTTTCGTTTTTTTGCGGTTCTTGTTTTGTAAATTGTTCGTATTTTCCATCTTTCATTAAAGATGTATAAAGATAACCACGCTGCATTTTGGTCCTCCTCTCTTTCACCAGAAGAAAACCGTAACAGAATCACCCACCACAACAGGACCAAGTGGCGTGGTGACAGGCAGCGGCAGCAGGAGCAGTGAAGTCAGGACTATACGACTTGGGAGGAAATAGACAGGTGGACGGTCAACCCAGTGAGAGTGCCGGAGCCCGCCTGGGATTCGCTGGAGCAGTGCGAGGAGGGTTATAGGAGAATGGAGTTGGAGAGACGAGCACGGCGGCGTGGATAGAAGCCCGAGAGTCAGCCCCAAAAATGTCACACAGGGAGTATGGCGAAGCCAGGTAGGAGACCTGCGCCAACTTCCTGTGCTTACCGGGGGGCTAGATAGACCGGGCAGGCACCGTGTTATGCTGTGGAGTGCACGGTGTCTCCAGTGCGGGTGCATAGCCAGCTCCTCGTATCGGCCGGGCTAGAGTGGGCATCGAGCCAAGTGTCATGAAGCCGGCTCTATGCATCTGGTCTACAGTGCGTCTCCTTGGGCCGGCTTACATGGCACCAGCCTTGCGCACGGTGTCCCCGGTTCGCCTGCATAGCCCAGTGCAGGCTATTCCACCTCGCCGCACTGGCAGGGCGACCGGGAGCATTCAACCAGGTAAGGTTGGGCAGGCTCGGTGCTCAAGAGCTCCAGTGCGCCTGCACGGTCCGGTCTATCCGGTACCACCTCTACGCATCAGCCCTCCGGTGGCAGCTCCCCGCACTCGCCCAGAGGTGCGTGTCCTCTGCCCAGTACCACCAGTGCCGGCACCACGCACCAGACCTACAGTGCGCCTCGCCTGTCCAGCGCCGCCGGAGTCTCCCGCCTGTCCAGCGCCGCCGGAGTCTCCCTCCTCGCCAGCGCCGCCGGAGCCTCCCGCCTGTCCGGCGCCGCCGGAGTCTCCCGCCTGTCAGGCAGGATCTGCCAGAGCCGCCTGTCATCCAGGATCTACCAGAGCCGCCAGTCAGCCAGACTCTGCCAGAGCCATCAAACTGCCTGAGCTTCCCCTCAGTCCCTAGCTTCCCCTCAGTCCCAAGCTTCCCCTCAGTCCCGAGCTTCCCCTCAGTCCCGAGCTGCCCCTCAGTTCAGTGGGGCCCTTTGTAAGGGTTACTAGGCCAAGGTCGGCGGCGAGGGTCTCCAATCTAAGGACGCTAAGGAGGTGGACAAAGACTAAGTTGGAGTGGGGTCCACGTCCCGCGCCAGAGCCACCACCGTGGATAGACACCCACCCAGACCTCCCCTATGGGTTTAGGTGTGCGGCCGGGAGTCCGCACCTTTGGGGGGGTAGTGTCACGCCCTGGCCTTAGTATTTTGTGTTTTCTTTATTATTTTGGTCAGGCCAGGGTGTGACGGGTGATTTATGTGTCTTGTCTTGTCTAGGGTTTTTTATATTTATGGGGTTGTGTTTAGTAGAGTTGTCTAGGAAAGTCTATGGTTGCCTAGAGTGGTTCTCAATCAGAGGCAGGTGTTTATCATTGTCTCTGATTGGGAACCATATTTAGGCAGCCATATTCTTTGGGTATTCCGTGGGTGATTGTTTCCTGTCGTTGTGTTTGTTGCACCATATAGGGCTGTTTCGGTTTTTCACGGTTCTTGTTTTGTAAATTGTTTGTATTTTCCATCTTTCATTGAAGATGTATAAAGATAACCATGCTGCATTTTGTCCCTCCTCTCTTTCACCAGAAGAAAACCGTAACACCTCTCTACCCTGAAACTAGTTTTTATGCCTTTAGGTTTTGTAACACCTCAGCTTCCTCCCATTTACCACTAAGAAACCACAGAAAATGGTTCCTTTAGCAGGATAGTGGGAAAATGTAGATGGTAAGTAGCAAGGTTTTTGTCCCTTTTCCAATTTGTAATTTTGTCTCTCTCTCTCAAATTAGCAATTAAAACACCAAACAATTGCGGAGGCTGGCTCCAGCCGCTTCTACTGAGCCCACAGGCTATACCCAGCCCTACCGCTCCATGCTTTCTAAATGTCAGAGTCTGAGAAGTTCTTTAAAAATTGAAAAAAGAACCCATTACCAGTGACATTTATCATGCGTGTCTCTGAGCATAAGACTTTCTGTGTGAGGAGCGAGGCAAATGCAGAACACGAAATGTCTGAGATTAATTGAGTTATGAGTTATTGTCTCTCCACTGTCAGATGTTGTACTTATTCTCTACTACCAGACATGGGTTCAAATGTTATTCACAATCTATCAAATGCTTTATGCGTTTGGTTTATCTTGCCTGGGGCAATGGGACCGATAAAATCATCTAAAACAGGTATTCCCAAACCGGGGTTCACTTATATTGGAAGTAGTGCCTTTCCTCAACCACAGTGTGTTATATGTGCAAAAGCACTCTCACACAACCCGATGAAACCTTCACTCTTACGCAGACATTTAGAAACAAAACATGCCAATTTGAAAAATAAGGAGTTTTTGGAGCAAGAATTAAGGCGACTTTCGAGTAGTAAGACATGTATAAAAGCAACAGATACCATTAATAAGAAGGGGCAAGAAGCATCTTATATGGTCAGGTACTGAGTGGCTAGGACCGGCAAGCCCCATTCTATTGTGGAGGACTTAATTCTATATGGCTGGGACAATGCTGTGGAGGACTTCATTTGGGAATGGCTGGGACAATGCAGGGGGGAAAGGCCCAAAAAACTATACAGACAATCCTTCATCAAACAACACTGTTTCACAACACATCAGTGACATGGCAGGATATGTTTTGAAACAATTACTGCTTCACATACAAACCAGTAAATTCTATGCGTTACAGCTGGATGAGTCAACAGATGTGGCGGGCCTGGCACAGCTCCTGGTAAATGTCCATTTTGTTTATGGGGGGTCAATTAAGGAAGATATCCTCTTCTGGAAACGAGGACAACAGGAGAGCATATATTTTAAGTTTTGGACAGCTTTGTGACATCAAATGGACATTGCTGGTCAATATGTGTTGGTATCTGTACTGATGGCGCAAAAGCCATGACAGGGAGACATAGTGGAGTGGTAACATGTGTGCAAGCAGTTGCTCCCAACGCCCCTTGGGTACACTGCAGCATCCACCGAGAGGCTCTTGCTGCCAAGGGAATGCCTGACAGCTTGAAAGATGTTTTGGACACTACAGTGAAAATGGTTAACTTTGTTAAAACTTCTTGATGCTACCCATCCCTTTAGCGGGATCATTGTCATCAACAACCGCTGAATTGCATAGCGCCACATTCAAATAATATTACTAAAAATATTTATATTAATGAAATCACAAGTGCAATATAGCAAAACACAGCTTAGCCTTTTGTTAATCCACCTGTCGTGTCAGAATTTGAAAATATGGTTTACAGCGAAAGCAATCCAAGCGTCTAAGTTTACGATCGCTCGACAAAACATTATTTACATCTAGCATCAAGTAGCGTGGTCACGAAAAGCAATCAAATTAATCGTTTACCTTTGATCTTCGGATGTTTTTACCCACGAGACTCCCAGTTACACAATAAATGTTCCTTTTGTTCCATAAAGATTATTTTTATATCCAAAATACCTCTGTTTGTTTGGCGCGTTATGTTCACAAATCCACAGGAAAGAGCGGTCACGACAACACAGACAAATTCCGAATAGTATCCGTAATGTCCACAGAAACATGTCAAACGTTTTTTAGAATCAATCCTCAGGTTATTTTTAAAATATACAATTGATAATATATCAACCTCAACTGTCTTTCTCAGTAGGAGAGGGAAAGGCAATGGCTGCCCAAACTCTGTTGCGCCAAGCAAAATGCTGCTGGCACCCGGCCATACAATGAAGCGATGTTATCTTTCTCGCTAATATTTCAAAATAAAAGCCTGAAACTATGTCTAAAGACTGACACCTTGAGGAAGCGATAGGAAAATGAATCTGGTTGATATCCCTTTAAATGGAGCAAAGGCAGGCTATGGAACATGGAGTTTTCAAAATAGAAGCCACTTCCTGGTTTGATTTTCCTCAGGGTTTTGCCTGCAATATCAGTTCTGTTATACTTACCGACAATATTTTGACAGTTTTGGAAACTTTGGAGTTTTCTATCCTAATCTGTCAATTATATGGATATTCTAGCGTCTGGTCCTGAGAAATAGGCCATTTACTTTGGGAATGTTATTTTTCCAAACATAAAAATAGTGCCCCCTGGCTTCAAGAGGTTAAAGCAAGGCCCGTAAACTCTCGTGTATTTTCTGCACTATGCAATGATATGGGCAGCGACCATGCAACACTTATACAACATACAGATGTACACTGGTTATCAAGGGCAAAGTATTGACACATTTTTTTTATTTGAGAGACCAGCTTAAAGTTTTCTTTACTGACCATCATTTTCACTTGTCTGACCGCTTACAAGATGGCAAGTTTCTTACACGACTGGCCTATCTGGGTGATGTTCTTTTCTCGCGTGAATGATCTGAATCTAGGATTACAGGGACTCTCCGCAACTATTTTCAATGTGTGGGACAAAATTTAGGCTATGATTAAGAAGTTGGAGCTCTTCTCTGTCTGCATTAACAAGGACAACACACAGGTCTTTCCATCATAGTACACTTTTTTGTGTGCACATCAAGCTTACGGACAATGTCAAATGTGATATAGCGAAGCACCTGAGTGAGTTGAGTGCGCAATTACGCAGGTACTTTCCCAAAAGGGATGACACAAACAACTGGATTCGTTATCCCTTTCATGCCATTCCTCCAGTCCACTTACTGATATCTGAACCAGAGAGGCTCATCGAAAATTGCAGCAAGCGGTTCTGTGGAAATGAATTCTTATGTTTAATAAATGTATCTTCTGTATGTGGCAGGCTTACAATGATGGCAATAAACAACATTTGAGAGTGTGCTGACCCTGGCGCTAGAGGGGGTCCGCAGTTGGAGGTTGAATGTTTGAAGGGGTACGGGACTATAAAAGTTTGGGAACCACTGGTCTAAAAAGTGCAAAATAGTCTAAAATGTGCTCTCTTGCTCTCTCTCCTCACGCTCGGCCTGGTTTACTAACCCTCACACTCTCTTAGAACGCTGCCATTTGTTACAGTGATTCATGAATACCAATGCCGGTTGCTCGTGAGACATATACAGCCCTGCGTTGTAAAGGATTAATCTCTCCTTTCACCTTCGCCATGTTATCCATTTTCATCTGAAGAATTTCTACCCGGCGTCGCACAATTGGATTGGTGGTTTTAAATCTAAAATAAGTGCCTCAGAAATGCCTTATTTTCGACATGTTTGTGTTTTTATGTGTTTATTATCTCTGCTTGGCATGTTAATCTATGGGTCTGAGGTCCTTCAGTGGTGAGTAAATCTCAGAGGTCGACGGTGATGGAAGGAGAATCTTTTGTTTGCGTAGACCTGCGGATGGAAGACCTGTGTGGACATTCACTCTGCTGCTTAGACCTGATGGAGTGTTATAAACCTGTCACGCTCTGACCTTTAGTTCTTTTGTTATGTCTTTGTTTTAGTATGGTCAGGGAGTGAGTTGGGTGGGTTGTCTGTTCCTTTTTCTACGTGGGGTTTTTGTGTTTGGCCTGGTATGGTTCTCGATCAGAGGCAGGTGTCGTTAGTTGTCTCTGATTGAGGATCATACTTAGGTAGCCTTTTCCCACCTGTGTGGTGTGGGTGATTATTTTCTGTTCTGTGTTTTTCTTCACCGTACAGGACTGTTCGTTTGTCGTTTTGTTGTTTTTCCAGTGTTCAGTTTCATAAAAAAATATGAACACTTGCCACTCTGCGCATTGGTCCTCCTCTTCTTCCACCACAGACGAGCGTTACAAAACCACACAGTGTAAATCAGTTGGGTTGTGCCCAAAATGGCACTCTATATAGTAGAGCTTTGTGGGCCCTGGTCAAAAGTAAGGGACCATGTAGGGAATGATTTTGGGCACCATTCTTGTGTGGAGAGATACAAGGAGTGTCCAGGCTTCTACAGGTCCAGCACAACAATACTAACACACCTGATTCAACTAATCAACTGCCTCATCAGGACCTTGATTAGCTGGATCAGGTGTGTTAGTACTGGGGTGGAACAATGGCCTGTGCACTCTCCAGGAGGATGGCTGGTAACTACTAGTGTGAGCCAATCCTCTCTTTATTTCACCTGCTAATAGAGAGTAGTGGGCTGGTAAACTACTGCAGCTCTGTATGTCCGGGGTTTTTACTGTAATGAGTTCAAACCACTCTGACAACAAGGCTTTGTGTTGCATTTATTGTAAGAAGAAGTGACTAGACTGGACTGGGCATAGCTGTGGTATATCCTTGTCACTGTATTCTGCATTACATTTATGGGCTATGTCATATTTTAATACACTGTATGTATAGGCTTGCTATAGTTTGTGGCAACACACATTCTAGAGCAAGAGTACTTATGAAAAGGACCATGTGTTGTGTCCTATTTGCGTATCATGGCTCTGATGAGCAGCCCCACACCTGTGATATATTAAGGGCTGCAAGATGCCCCCCCTCCATTTTCTTCTCATTGATTATCCCATTAGAGATCATGATACATGTCCAATCATACACAGATATACAGTGTGGGATGAATGGGATTAGTTTTACTCATTTACTCTGTACACGTGGCCTAGTTTTTTTTTAATAACCTGCACAACGGATGTTATTGCTGCAAGGGTAATGATTTCTTTTCGTTCGATAAACTGAATTTTCTACAACAGCTAAATGCCAAACCTTGATAACGTGAAAGACATTCAGTACAAAGAGATGACTTATCCGTTAACCTGACTATTATCTCATTCTTGATTTGATTGGCTTTTTTAAACTTATTTTAGGGTTTATTGTTTGAATGTTACTCCTTAAAAAAAATAGTTTTTCTTGAGTGTACTTTTACCAGAGCTGAGATGTGTAGGAATACAGGTGAATTCAGTCATTGACACAGACACGCTGTCATAGCAGGAAGGGTAAGGCATGCCGCGAACCAAGAGGTGGAATAATTACTGTATAAAAGAACATGCACAATGTGATCATGCATGTCAATGTGCCAAATGTTTAAGTTCAAAGTATTCTATGGTAAAAATGCACTATTTGAATTTGTGGATGGTCCCTAACACAAGTTTTCTCAAGTTGGAGCTAAGTTTGGGTCAACTAAAAATGTTAAGTTAAGGTAACACTTTGACTGAAAAGTTGAGTAAACAAAAAAAGGCTGTGGAACCAAGTTACTGAATAATAATTAGTTCAATCAGCTTGTTGGTTTTTTTACGGTGAATTAAGGCAGCATGGTGGTGGTGGTTTTGAAATCAGTGGTACCCTGTCATTTATCTGGAACAGTCGAGTCCCCCTCTGTGTATCTGTGACCTCTGGATGTGTTTGGGGGATTTCTAAAGTTCACCGTTCAAGTTCTTTCTGAATTCCCCCTTCTCTGTTTAGTTAGATCCCCACGGTTGCCACGGAAACTCTGATCTTAGGTCAGTTTAGCATTTTCCCACCTAATGTTTAAGGCTAGGATTTGAGGAGGCTAAGCTGATCCTGGATCTGAGCTGAGGAGCAGTTTAACCCAGAGTGACAAACGTTATCTCCAGCCTGTTCAAATGGAATGACATATCCTCTCTCCTTCTTATCTCTACAGCTGTGTTAGGGCCTGTTCCTTTTGTTATGGAAATTAGATTAACATGGTATTAATTGTGTCAGACGGACATTCCATTCCATTTCCAGACATCTAACACTCTTTTGAGTGGCTATGCAAGATTGACTCTTTTACTTGAATTACTGCCATTGTCGCGTCTTAGGGCAATTGACTTGGTTGAGGGTCCCCCCTCCCAATTACACTAATAGGTTTGTAGGATTCTCTTCTGATGAGCATATGGTGTTTAATCAATTTGGAAGATCCTTCTCTGTCGTTGTGTGATTCGTCTCTATCTCCCTGGGGAGATCGTGTCACAATGGATTACGCTAACCGACACGTAGCATACGTGACAAGGACCCTCTTGGTGACAATATCCAGTGTTTGATGTGCTAATAAAAAAACTGTGTGTGTGCGCGTATGCATGTGTTAAATAATATTACTGCCTCCATAAACGATCTCCTGTGTATCAGGTGCTGTTGATTTCCATCTCAGACAAACAGAAATGCTTTCATATCTCTGTTAGATACAACTGCTGCTGTTTCAGACTGCCAGCTCCTTGGACAGCTCCTCCACTGTGTATTCACCGACTGACACATTGACAGGTTTAATCTGTCTTTGTCCATCTGTCTGTGTATATCGTTCTGAAACACACAATGCTAATATGGCCTTTTGGTGGATGTGTATTGTTGACAAGGAAAATCTGTTGAGATCTGAAGACTGAAAGTGCTCTCTCGAAATCATGCAAGGACTGATATTGAATAAGTGATGCTTTTATTGAATAGTTTCTAAGTGCCTGGAGTGAACTTGCGTCAGATAACATCAAACCTTGTAATGAGTGTTTTGTTGTTGTGAGAGATCTGTGTGTGTTTGCACGCGTCCGTGTGTTGCTGGCAGTAGGTAGCTCTCGCCACTCCTACTGGTCCCAGTGTCATCACAATATTATGACCGTGTGACATTTTTCTGATGAGTCATTTCAATTAGGCCCATCCTTTGCAACACTAGAGCTATTGGCAGTCGCTCTGTTATCGTGTCTGTTGATCACAGTCCCATAAAGCACAACGAAATTGCTCATGCTGAAAACAACACAGGCCATGTTGTTGTGCATTCAGTGGAGGATGCTCTCCAAAAAGTATTTATTTGCTTGTTGTCTGGCTTTATTTATTTTTTTCAAGCCACTGAAAGTACTTGATGTCAGGCAACAGAATTGTAGATCTGAGGACCGGTGAAGACAATGGGGCTGTGTGTGTCTGAGAGTATGGCTGTTTGTGGCGACTTCTGAGTTTTTGTTCTCTCTCTCTCTCTCTCTCTCTCTCCTGTTTGTGCAAATGACTCTGTCTTCTGGAACCTTGGAGGGGTGAGACAGGGCTTTTGAACTCTGCTCTGTCCATCTTTGCAGCTGCACATATACACAAAAGGTAGCCTGGGGCACTACACCTTCAAGAAAATACAAGCACTATACACACTCCTTTTCTTTTTGACAGAGTCTAGCCAGGTACAGGAGCATCGCTTGCTTGTTATATATTTATTTCATTCCTCTATTCTCCCTCTCTCTTTCTGTTCAGTGTGAGGGCCAAGGGAAAACAACAACACAGCCACCTCATTTAAATTTCCTTTCTATGTTACATATCTCCTGAGAGGAGAGAAAGCGAGAGAGGAGAGAAAGACCGAGTTTGATCCTGGTTCTCCTCAGCAGAGAGGGAAGGGAGAGGTGTTGTGGAAGTGCAGCCCGAGGCAGTGCCACCGGTCCTGGGTTTGTTTACTCTGCCGTTCCCCTGCTCTGAAGGTGGTCCCGCATGCTGGGTCTGTATGCAGCAATGAGATAACCCTCCTACTCATCAGCACCCCCGGTTACTCCCAGAATCTGGTGCTGTGGTATTTAAAAAATTGGTTCTCCCCCGGAATACAAATTGCTATTCTCTGAAATTTTTAAAGGAGGAATAAAAGGAATAAATCTAATTTTAGAGGCCTGACATGGTTACTATGCACTGCAGTAACCTAGAGCTCTTTGTGGCAGGAGCCCATAACAGGAAAATGTGCACTGCTATATACACTCTTTAAAGAAAAAGTGCTAAGTAGAACAGTATTTGTCCCCATAGGGGAACCCTTTTTGGTGCTAGGTAGAACCCTTTGCATGTGGTTCTCCCTATAACCCTTTTGTAGGATTTTTCATAGAACACCCTGTATATGGTTCTACCTAGAACCCTCTATGAAGGGTTCTACCGAGAACCCTTTTAATCTTTAAAGGGATCTTCCTAGAACCCTCTGAACGGTTCCACCAGCCTTACTAGCCTTTAAAATTAAATTATTTATGACAATTACATGACATATATCTTAAGGCCTTTCTTTGAGGGCCTGGTTATACCCTGACACAGTTGCGTTAGGAAACTCCTTTCCACAGTGGAAACTCCTGGAATCCAGCCAGAGTTAGGATGTCCAACAAGTAGAACATAACAAGTAGGATCACACCACGACCAGCATTTAGAATTACTGCCAGGATAGGGAAAATTGAATACGGAGACTACGTCAATCATCTAAACTGGAAAAAAACATTTCAGTATCGGCTAACTACTAACAGATTGGATTTGTTAGAAAATGTATACTATTTACAGTATCTTTGTATAGCATAACATTACTCAATCAATCAATGTATATGCAAAATAGATATTAAAACAGACAATTCTGAAAATCACCCTGCAATAGAGCATGCTGGGAAATATGATATATGGTTCTATGTAGAACCCTTCTTGACTTCCAAAGAATCCTTCTTGCCTTGCAAACAATCATCAAATAACTCTTTCCTCCCAAAATGGTTCTTAGGATGTTAAAGGTTCTAGGTAGAACCCTTTGCCTTACAATGAACCCTTGTCTTCCAAAATGGGGTCTTCCACTCAAAACAGTTCTTGGTAGAATCCTATCCCTCTGCAAAAAAAAACAACTTTTTTTTGAAGAGAGCAGGGGCTCAAATGCATTTTTAACTAGGCAAGTCAGAACACATTTTTATTTACAATGACGACCTACCCCGGTCAAACCCTCCCCTAACCCTGATGATGCTGGGCCAATTGTGCGCCACCCTATGGGACTCCCGATCATGGCTGGTTGTGATTCAGCCCTGGATCAAACCCAGGTTTGTAGTGACGCCACTGCGATGCAGTGCCATAGAACGCTGCGCCACTCAAGGAAACCTGCATTTCACAGCAGGGTATTGCTGTGATCATTTCTGCTTGAAATATGTAAATGTGTAAATACTATGCCCAGGGATTGAATAGTAGGGATAAGGCAGAAAGGAGGACATTTTCCCTATTATTATTACAAACATGATATAGATTTATGTTACGGTAATCATAGAAAGGAAACTGTGGAGCAGTCCGTTCCTGACAAAATATCTGTTCAACTTTTTTTTTTAGGATATCCACTAATGGATAGTGATGCAGTTGTACTAAGAATGAATGGTGGGAAAAGACACAAGTTGATGTGACAGGCTATGACTAGAGAAGGGTTGTGTGACGAGAGCAGACTCAATGCTGTGCAGGCTGAGGATCGGTCTGAGGTTGAGGTTATGTCAGTTTCCCTGCCATAGGTTGTGTCCAAAATGGCACCCTATTCCTTATATTTTGCACTACTTTTGAGTAAGGCTCCGCTCAAACATATTGCCTTATGCTGGGTATACGGTGATATTTGGGATGCAGCTATTGTCTGACAACAAGGGATTGTTTCCTCAGGCAACAGACTGTGCAGAGGCTTAAGAACTCCCATAATTAACTGTCACAATGTTTAAAAACTAACAAATGGACTTTATGTCAGCGAGGGCCCATTAATTTAGCAGCTCCTCTCGTCGATCGGCCTATTATCTCCATTACTACAGCCCTGGTGTCTGCAGCTTCGCAGCCGCAGCTTCCCCCTATCTCTCTCTCAGAAACACTCGGCTCCCCTGGGAATGTATAACTAGCAACGCTCAGAGTACCACTAGCCAGAGCTCTGCGTCTGCCTTTAATAAAAGACGAACATAAGAAAACACATCCACTGAGTTGCATGATAACTTGAGGGGGGAAATGTCCATATGTTGAACTACTAAGTACCACATAGAGGATTGGATAAGAGAGAAGAAGGGAGGGACTTAGCCCGAAGGCATTCAGAAAAACACGAGCAGTATGGGAGAAGTACTGTCTGTGATCGCTAGCCACAGTTCACAGTTATTTCTGTGTATATAAGGGACTGAAATGTAATTATTGCAGACTGAGTTTGTGTACATTCTGAGCACTTAAGGGAAGGATGAAGGATGAATTACAATATGCAAAGCTGGTTGAATACAGAAATGAAAAGTTAATTTAATCTTTGCCATATTCTTAGGCTACAGAGAGGAAATTGTCTTCAAATGAAGATGCTTGAGGCACGGGGAAGGTCAGCGAAGCCGTGTGTGTGTGTATGTGTGTGTGTGTGTGTCTTTGTGTGTGCGTGTATATGCTACTATTTGCTATTATGGTCTAAAACCCTAAACTGACCTTATCTCAGCGCCTACGCTGTGAATCCCGATCAGCTGTCTAAGGATTGTTCCATAGGGTTGTGTTTTTAGGAAGTGATATTGGTTATTGTATAATACATTTTATTTTCTTCCATATTGTTAGTGTGCTTAGCTTTATCCTTTGAATATAGGCACGTGAAAAGATTCTGGGGATGAGCATGCACACCTTCTTGCGACTAGCAATCCCGTATCCGGGAGCGTAATCATAGCCTCAAGTGCATTACCATAATGCAACTTTTCCTATTCATGAAAATCGCAAATGAAATGAAATAAATATATTCAAACACAAGCTTAGCCTTTTGTTAACTTCTTCGATATAGGGGGCGCTCTTTTAATTTTTGGATAAAAAAACATTCCCGTTTTAAACAAGATATTTTGTCACAAAAAGATGCTTGACTATGCATATAATTCACAGCTTTGGAAAGAAAACACGCTGACGTTTCCAAAACTGCAAAGATATTGTCTGTGAGTGCCACAGAACTGATGTTACAGGCGAAACCCAGAAGAAATTTCAAACAGGAAATGCCCCAGATTTTGAAGATTGACCATAAGAGACTACATTTACCAGGTGCCCGCTTGGTGTCCTCCGTCGAAATTATTGCGTAATCTGGTTCAGAGGAGAAACTAAACTTTCACGAATGATTTATCATCGAATAGATATGTGAAAAACACCTTGAGGATTGATTCTAAACAACGTTTGCCATGTTTCTGTCAATATTATGGAGTTAATTTAGAAAAAAGTCTGGCGTTGTAATGACTGAATTTTCGGGATTTTTTCTTAGCCAAACGTGATGAACAAAACGGAGCGATTTCTCCTACACAAATATTATTTTTGGAAAAAAGGAACATTTGCTATCTAACTGAGAGTCTCCTCATTGAAAACATCCGAAGTTCTTCAAAGGTAAATGATTTTATTTGAATGCTTTTCTTGTTTTTGTGAAAATGTTGCCTGCTGAATGCTAGGCTTAATGCTATGCTAGCTATCAATACTCTTACACAAATGCTTGTGTAGCTATGGTTGAAAAGCATATTTTGAAAATCTGAGATGACAGTGTTGTTAACAAAAGGCTAAGCTTGTGAGACAATATATTTATTTCATTTCATTTGCGATTTTCATGAATAGTTAACGTTGCGTTATGGTAATGAGCTTGAGGCTATGATTACGCTCCCGGATACGGGATTGCTCGACGCAAGAAGTTAACAACACTGTCATCTCAGATTTTCAAAATATGCGTTACAGCCAACGCTAGACAAGCATTTGTAAGTTTATCATGGCATAATGCTATGCTAGGCTCTGCTGGCAGCAGGCAACATTTTCACGAAAATAAGAAAAGCAACCAAATTAAATCATTTACCTTTGAAGAACTTCAGATGCTTTCACTCAGGAGACTCCCAGTTAGATAGCAAATGTTCCTTTTTTCCAAAAAGAATATTTTTGTAGGCGAAAAAGCTTCCGTTTGTTCATCCTGCTTGGCTGAGAAATCGACCGAAAAATACTTAAACTACAACACCGAACTTTTTTCAAAATTTGCTCCATAATATCGACAGAAACACGGCATACGTTGTTTAGGATCCATCCTCAAGGTGTTTTTAACATCTGTATTCGATAATATATCCGAGGCAATTGGTTTGTCATAGGAAGCGATTGGAAAAATGGCTACCTCAGTATTTTACGCTATATATGGTCCCTTACAGCCATTCTCCAATGGAAATGCCTAAAAAGACGTCACAATGCTGTAGACGCCTTGGGGAATGCGTGGAAAACGTAAGCTCATTCGTAGCTCATTCACAGCCATATAAGGAGTCATTGGCATGAGGCGGTTTTAAAAAATGCGTCACTTCCTGATTGGATTTTTATCTGGGTTTTGCCTGTAACATCAGTTCTGTGGCACTCACAGACAATATCTTTGCAGTTTTGGAAACGTCAGTGTGTTTTCTTTCCAAAGGTGTCAATTATATGCATAGTCGAGCATCTTTTCGTGACAAAATATCTTGTTTAAAACGGGAAGGTTTTTTTATCCAAAAATTAAAAGAGCGCCCCCTATATCGAAGAGTTAATATGTACCCATTGTTCCTCTTTAGTGCATTTAACGATATGTCATATGTCAAAGCCCTGGGTGGCAAGTTGATACAATTCCAAGCCAGGAAGTTTAAAATCACCCTCAGACAGTAAAATGTTCCTTTTTATTCTATGAGTTTTATTTCCCCATATAAAACAGTGGAGGCTGCTGAGGTGAGGACGGCTCATAGTAATGGCTGGAACAGAATGAATGGAATGGCATCAAACCATGTGTTGGATGTGTTTGATACCGTTCCACCGATTCTGCTCCAGCCATTACTACGAGCCCGTCCTCCCCAATGAAGGTGCCACCAACCTCCTGTGGTATAAATGTTATGAGCGGGTATACGTTTTTTAAAGAATGTCATCGGTGGTGTAATTGGTATAAATATAACACTTTGGGAGCCATGCCTTTCTGAAGAAGTTTATTTTACCTTCAAGGTTTATGGGAAGATTATTCTATTTAATTAGATCGGCTTTCATATTGTTGAGTAATTGGATAAAGTTATTTATATATTTGTTTTTTTGTTGTAAATTATTAAGAATCCTAAGTAATTTAATATTTGTTGTGGTCCACTTATAGGATTGCTATATATCATGAGTAAATATGTTTCTTGACATTATTTCATTTTTTTCCCCACACATTTTTATACCCGACATTTTAGAGTACTCTAAAAAATGTTTTAAGCAAGGGGGGCATTGAGTTTTCAAAATTGGTCCGATATATCAGGAGATCATTTGCAAATAAGTTTAGTTTATATTCATGTTTATCAATACCTGTTAAGTATGGGTCCTGTCTAATTATTTCTTCAAGTGGTTCAAGTGCCAGTGCAAACAGGAGGAGGGAGAGAAGATAGGACATCTACTTTGTGCATGACACAAGTCATTTTTTCAATTGTTTACAGAGCAGATTATTTCACTTCTAATTCACTGTATCACAATTCCAGTGGGTCAGAGGTTTACATACATTAAGTTGACTGTGCCTTAAAACAGCTTGGAAAATTCCAGAAAATTGTGTCATGTCTTCAGAAGCTTCTGATAGGCTAATTGACATAATTTCAGTCAATTTTAAGGGTACGTGTGGATGAATTTCAAGGCCTACCTTCAAACTCAGTGGGTCTTTGCTTTTGAAATCATGGGAAAATCAAAAGAAATCAGCCAAGACCTCAGAAAAAAAATTGTAGACCTCCACAAGTCTGGTTCATCCTTGGGAGCAATTTCCAAATGCCTGAAGGTACCATGTTTATCTCTACAAACAATAGTACGCAAGTATAAACACCGTTGGACCATGCAGCCATCATACCGCTCAGGACGGAGACGTGTTCGATCTCTGAGAGATGAACGTACTTGGTGTGAAAAGTGCAAATCAATCCCAGAACAACAGCAAAGGACCTTGTGAAGATGCTGGAGGAAACAGGTTCAAAAGTATCTATATCCACAGTAAAATGAGTCCTATATCGATATGACCTGAAAGGCCACTGCTCCAAAACCGCCATAATAAAAGCCAGACTATGGTTTTCAAATGCACATTGGGACAAAGAGTTTTTGGAAAAATGTCCTCTGGTCTGAGGAAAAACAAAAATACAACTGTTTGGCCATAACAACCATCGTTATGTTTGGAGGAAAAAGGGGGATGCTTGCAAGCCGAAGAACACCATCCCAACCGTGAAGCACGGGGGTGCACAACGCATCACCGGGGGCAAACTACCTGCCCTCCAGGACACCTACACCACCCGATGTCACAGGAAGGCCAAAAAGATTCATCAAGGACAACAACCACCCGAGGCACTGCCTGTTCACCCTGCTACCATCCAGAAGGCGAGGTCATCAAAGCTGGGACCGTGAGACTGAAAAACAGCTTCTATCTCAAGGCCTTCAGACTGTTAAACAGCCATCACTAGCATTGAGTGGCTGCTGCCAACATACTGACTCAAATCTAGTCACTTTAATAATGGAAAAATCAACGTAATAAATGTATCACTAGCCACTTTAAACAATGCCACTTTATATAATGTTTACATACCCTACATTACTCATCTCATATGTATATACTGTACACTATAACATCTACTACATCTTGCCTTTGCTGTTCGGGCATCACTCATTCATGTATTTTTATGTACATATTCTTATTCATTAATTTGCACGTGTGTGTGTGTGTGTGTGTGTGTGTGTATAAGGTAGTTGTTGTGAAATTGTTAGGTGAGATTACTTGTTAGATATTACTGCATGGTCGGAACTAGAAGCACAAGCATTTCGCTACACTCGCATTAACATCTGCTAACCATGCGTACGTGACAAATAACATTTTATTTGATCATGTTGTGGGGGTGCTTTGCTGCAGGAGGTCCTGGTGCACTTCACAAAATAGATGGCATCATTAAGAAAGAAATATATGTGGATATATTGAAGCAACATCTCAAGACATCAGTCAGGAAGTTAAAAGCTTGGTCGCAAATGGGTCTTCCAAATGGACAATGACCCCAAGCAAACTTCCAAAGTTGTAGCAAAATGGCTTAAGGACCACAAAGTAAATTATTGGAGCTGAGCATGAGAGCGGCCTGGAGGGTCCCCCCCCCCCATGAGTGCTCTTGAGGACAGCCTCACCGTGCTTTTGGGACCACCACTTGCCACCTCTCCTTTCCCGTAGTTGAGTCCTTCCATGCCCGCTGTAGCATGCCATCAGCCAGCCGCAGTCTGGAGTTTGACCACAACCCTCTGTTTGTGAGTGAGAGCGCTGCCACCTCTTCCCACAGTGACCTCGGCTGCACCTCTACCCACTGTAGCACCGGCTGTAGGTCTGTGTCCCGTCCCTGCTGCTGCCCCAATTCAGCCACGTCGACAGTCTCCAGCTCACAGCAGAAAGGCCCGTTTGCCCGACACACTGTGGCACAGACACCCTCCTCTGCACACAGCTCTCTCTCACGGCCCTCTCTCCGCTTACAGTGGCGGCAGCGTCTGCAGTACAGGGCTGACGGGACATGGCGTTGGAGTGGCGTGCCACTGCCCTGTGCACCACTGTGAAGTCATAAGGCTGAATCTCCTCCAACCAGCATGCCACCTGCCCCTCTGGCTCTCTGAAAGACACGAGCCACTGGAGAGCAGAGTGGTCAGTCCTTACGGTGGAAGCCACTACAGCGAGGAGCTCCCACCGGGTGACACAGTAGTGGCGCTCATGTTTGTCGAATGTTTTGCTGAAGTACGCCATCACTCTCTCCCCCTCTGGCCCCAACTTGGCCAGCTCCGCACCCATGCCTACATTGCTCGCATCTGTGTCCAGGATAAAGGGCAAGTTGAGGTCAGGGGGGGGCAAGCGTTTGAGGTTGTTGAACGCCTCCTCACACTCCACTGTCCAAGTGAAGCCTTGTCCTTCAGCAGCAGGCGGTTTAGGGGAGCAGCGCCCTTGAGAAGCCCCGTACAAACATCCTGTAGTACGAGACCAGGCCCAGGAAGCTCTTCAGCTGATGCTGGTCTGTGTGGGTGGGCCAGTCTCGGACAGCCCCCACCTTGTCCTCCATGGTGCTGATTCCCTCCTTCCCCATTCGGTGGTCCAAGAAGGCCACTCTCTCCTCATGAAGTGGCACTTCTCGGGGTGGAGCTTCAGGCCTGCGGCAGCCACCCTCTCCAGCGCCCCTAGGGCTGACTGGCAGGAGCTGCCATGTACCATGATGTCGTCTGGGCTGGGGGTGGGGGGTGCAGCCTGGGCTCATGGAGGGATGTGTCGTGGAGGTAGCTGGGGGAATGTAACACACATCTGTAGGTGACAGAGGGGCTGGAGGAAAGTCACACACAGACGTGTGGGGGGGGCAGCCATGAGTCTCTGCTACTTTAACTGTTGGAGTAAAGGAGGTGTTGGGTTGTGTGAATGTGACATTAGGGGGGGCCGGCCCTCCCTGAAAGCTCAGTGTGCCCCCATTTAGGTCTAACTGGCAGCCTGTGCTCCTAAGAAAGTCCAACCCCAGGATACGAGGGTCCTGCACAGCTGCCACCCACACAGGATGACGCACAGTCCTGCCTCCTACTGTCAGAGTCATTATTCCCTTCACTTTCATGGGTGCCAGCTCAACTGTGACTGTGCGGAGCTGTGTTGTGGGCTCAAACTGAGTCCAACCTGGCACAATATCCGGCCTCACCAGGGTCACTTTGGACCCCGTGTCCACCAGGGCAGAGCAGGGCTCCCCCTACGATAGGGACATGAAAAAAGTCCCCAACATAGTTCTGGTCCACCACAACAACAGGCTCCATCTGCTTGCCCTCATCTGCTTCTGGGGGACATGGAGCCTTGCTAACTTGTCTGTGTCGGTGGGCTTCTCCTGAAGATGGTGGTTGGGAAAGAGACTGGTCCGCACTGCCCTGTTTATGCGGACCCTGAGCTGTTTCCCTGAGATCTGGGGGACCTGGGGCAATCCCAGCGCAGATGGCCTGGCTGGCCACAACCCCAGCAGACCCTGGGATCAGTGTGTTCCGTGCCGCTGTGTGTTTCATGCCACCCTCCAAAATGAGCTAACTGTTCAAACTGAGCATGAAAAGATTCCTGATCTGCCTTACTTTGGGCTCTTTGTACTTTGGGCTCTTAACAGATACGGACGCAATTGGGAACTGGGCGCCGCCATGTTCATTTACAACCTGAGCCCCAGAATCCTTGTCCCACAACGTTGACGTCACCCCTTCGGTCCGCCTACCAGAATCTGCAGGAAGAACAGTCGACGAAGCACTCATGCCCGCTTCAGCCGCCATCATTCTAGCTGTCTCCCTCAAGTGGCCTCTGTGCTCCGATGCCCTGGCGATCTCTTCAGCCAGATCCTCCGACATCCATGCACATGCACCTCTTTGGCCATAATTGTCCTCCACCTTCACTTTTGGATTCCATCAAAGTATTTTCAACTCCGGTTCTCACATATGTTAGTTAGCCACGGTAGCCAGCTAGCTAGCTGACTACCGTGGCTAACTTTTTTCTACGTTTTTACTTCTGACACCAATGTAATGACCTGGCTAGATCGTAAAGGAACAATTGTCCAGACAGTTTACAAATTCACGGTTTATTAACCCAACTCCACACAAGCTACTGTTTTGCTGTAGCACACACCAAATACATGAAAGATACCCATATAAACAAATGTGACCTTCTCTTGTGAAGACCAGACATAAGAGGGAGAACAATGGCTAAACATGGTCTTAACTTGCAATGCTCCATTCCCCTGCCAACCCCCCCCCCCTCCCCCACGCCACTCCACCACCCGGCATCAGAGCATTTCAGGCATTCCCTCGGACTCCGCGAACACTGTGTACTGGTAAGTACAACACAACCAACTAACAGCATAACACACAGCTGTCTGTGTGGGTCGCTACAATATATTTAAAACCAAATACTTTTAGACTTTTACAGAAGTAGCATGTTACTGGGTGACTTTCAATTTTGCTCAATTTTGACAATTGAATACTTTTTCCACCACTGATTGTTTTTTAACTGGTTGTATTAAACTAAATCATGTTATTGTATTTGTTTGTTACTGTCTATTTTGAATAAAAACCTGTCTGACTGATTTGCATCAAGTCTGGTAAGACTTTTGAAAAGGGTTCTTTGAGGAACCTTTTTCAACTGGAAAGGTTATGGTGGTGTAACAACCCAAAAGATTCTTCCAGGCACCTTCAGTTCTAAGCGTGTAGGGGCACTAAATACCTGAGGCTGGCAACAAACTGAAGCTGCAGGTTTTGCTTTATGAGGCTGCTGTGGGGTCTGTAGCAGTGATCAGTAGTCCTAAGGCATCGATCTGTCATAAGGAATATGGTGGAGGATGTTAAAAGCAGTGATTTTTGTGGGCCAAGGCCGCGTTTTCCTTTTCCCTCTGCATTAACTGTCAAGGTAGGGATCGTTTGGCGTACAGGCGCTGAGTGTGGAGGAATCTTCCTGTCTCAGCAAAATAACCCATCTCTGAGTTGACCCTGGCATGATCCACATAGAGCTGTCTGTCACAAGCAGAGATGTCTGTGGAGTGCTAATTTGCTTACCATTTGGCCTCCTATACCATATCGCAGATGATTCTATCCTCATTAGCATAAACATGCAGGTGTTTGTCTCTCTCTCGCTCTCTCGCTCTTGCTCCCTCTCTCTCTCGCCCTCTCTCTCTGTGTGCGCACACACGTGTTTACGGCCTGACCATAATGTGACGGCCTGACCATAATGACTTGATAATAGGCAGATTACAACTAGCCACATGTAGCCTCTTATACCCTGGGGAGAGAGACTGATGAATAGGGGTTAAATGGCAGCATTCTTCACACATGTACACACATGCACTCACTCATCCACCACACACGCGCACAGACACGCACACACAAATGTCACATGTTGAGAAATAGTATGAGCCTCTAGCCAGGCTGCTAAGGGCAGCTCTTCATCTTGCCAACAGCCCTGGTATTGTTTTATTGCCATATACAAAATAGTGAAGCAATTACATGCCTGTTGCCAGAAGCAAAGGAGGAGAGGAGAGAGACATTGATGAGTGGTGGGGTAGAGCACCATTCAGTGGAACTCTCATTCTCCTTTCCTCCTTTCTTCCGTCTTCCCTCCTTTCTCTTTTACACCTTTTCTTTTAAACGGAGCCCTTCAGGAGTCCCTCTGGGAAAGAGACAACTGTCTCTACATCTCCGCACCCCTCTTTCTCTCTCTCTTCCCTCTCTTTACTTCTTTCCCTTTCTCTCACCCTCTCTTCCATCTTCTGAGTGATTGCTCTTTCTTCTTTCTCTGACAGAGGCACAGAAACCCCCTCTGGTTGAGCTCCTCCTGTGAGAAGCAAAATACTAATCCACCTCCCTCCTTCACTCTACTGTTTTTAGTGCCCTTCCTCCCCGCCCCCTCCTCTCCATCCCTAATTTATTTGCACTTTAACGAGGGTTCCACCTTTCCCTCTCCGGATTTACCCTCTAACATTTCCTCTCAATAGCAAACCTCCGCCTGTGAGCGCAAGTGAACAATTCCAAATCCCCGAGTCCCATAGAGAGCAGCAACCGCTATACAACATGGAACATTTTAACAAATAACCTTTGCACCTCGGCAGCAAACAACAGAGTGTGAGCAGCCTCGGCAATAGGTGTCAAATAAATAGCTCAGGCAGCTCAGCTGCTAAGTGATGTTTCTCTGTACCACGTTGAATAATGTATCATGTAGACATTGATCCATGTTCAGTTTTTTAGGACACGGTGTAAGGAGTAGGGCGCTTCTCAAATGGCACTCTATTCCCCATGGTGCACTACTTTTGACCAGGGCCCATAGGGTGCACTATATAGGGAATAGGGTGCCATTTGGGATGCAGACTGTGTGCAACCAGCTCACCACTTGTTGTACAATAAGAGCCCTGTGTGGATTCACTGTTTCGGTATACAGAGCAACGTAACTCATATAGTCAAGATGATACAGTGTGTTTGATTGGAGACCATCACCATGGGTTCCTGTGGACTAGTGACCATGGGGTACCCATATACTGTATGGAGTATAGAATATGTATAGGCCTTAACCCTGTAAAGAACTGTAGAAATATAGAATGAACTATGGAATACTTACAGCCGATATCCTGGAAAGCATAGTAGAATACAGTAGATTGTACAGTAGATCACAATAGAATACAGCAGTCCAAATCTGATCTTTTTTCCACTAATTTGTCTTTTACCAATCATGTCAGATCTTTTCACATCAGATATTTTTCAAAGCTTATCTGATTGGTCAAAAGACGAAAGAGTGAAACAAATATCAGAATTGTTTTGCCTGTTGTAAACGCAGCCGTAGAGTCATGGAATATGTACAGGCGTTTTACTAGGAAAGACTGAATGGCCAAGTTATTAGTATCTATTACAGTCTTAGCATACCTCTGACCAGAACATGTCATTGTGGCCTGAATCATCGTACACAGCCATGACTGAAAACATGTTCAACAACATCCTCCATCCATCCATTCATTCCTTTCTTTCTTCACCTCAGATCTCATTAAAGTGTTGTTGACAGAGTAGCGGTGACTCCCTGTTAGATTAATCATGTCCTATACAGCTTTTCTGAGCTCTGCAGAAACAACTCAATACTGTAGCCAGCATCACAATCCAATGCCTTCTCTAAGCTGTGGAGTCAGTAGCCCGCATCACTACTCAATGCCTGCTCTCTTCTGCTCCGAAGTTAATTCTAAAGTTCATTATGGTACTTAGCTTCAATGAAGCTGGCCTCTTGCCTCCGCAGCCTCCCCCTGTCGACAGTGTTGTGTGAATGCTGGAACAACCTTGAAGAGAGTAGCAGAGTGCTGTGGGTGCATTCTGGAGTGACCGTGGAGTGACAAAGTGGCTTTTTACTCTGCGGTTTCTAGGCAACGTGATGCGCTCCAGGAAAATGGCTCTCACGGACGCGGTTCAAGAGCACCATGCGCTTTCTTCTGTGGACTCGACCTATGCAGCATAAAGACTTGTGTGAATACTGTGGCAGAAGCTATAGCTCTTCAAGACGTTTTTTCCTGGAAGAGATTCAAAAAGAGCTTGCCGTTAAAATCTGACATCGAAAACAAAGACATTTACTCTATGTTGCAGAAACCAAACACAACATGACACAAAAAGAAAGGAGGACCAAGGCACTTCTTCATATAATTAATTAAAATGCCTTTATTTGTATGGCATGTACAATAGAAACAAAGAAAAAAATCTGATGCGTTTCCGCTGCATGGCCTTCATCAGGGAATACAAATAAATTATAATACAATGTCCTCTTTTGAACAGCCTTTTCAAATCAACCCTAATTAGAAAAGCGATTGGTTACCAAATTGATTGGACAACATCTAGTAAGCAATACTATGCACATTAAAAAATGAAATTCTGTAGATATGCTATCAAAATGTTTTACTCCAAGCTAGAAGCATCAGAACGCCTAGAAAGGTAGTTCTAACCTTAAATATCAGTGGGCAAAGTACCAAGAAAAGGAAAGCAATCTATTCCATAGTACACTAGAACACGGTAAACATGGACAACACGACACATTACTCGAAGTAACTCTTTCCTAAACCAACCAACTTTTCCATGAAGTCTAAAATGGTGGAGAGGAAGAAGAGGAGAGTGTGCAGAGAGATTACAAAAGTTTTGGGGGCTGGATTAGACTCAGGAGTGTTTGAAGTACAGGAGAAAACACAAGCTGGGTTTCAGGGCAAAACTTTGACAAAACTGTCAATCCTGTGGAGAAGCAAAGCCAGCGAGGGAGGATGAGAGATGGGGGAGTAGGAGAGAGAAGGGAAGAGGGAGAGGGAATGAGAGTGCAATGGAAAGAGAGAAGGTAAAAGAGGGAGCTGGTGGAGGGAAGTAAGAACGAGAGAGAGAGAGGAGAGGGAGAGAGAGTTGAAAAGAAGACGGATTACAGATTTCTCTGTTATAAAAGAGAAGAGGGGAGGATGCTTGGTGAAGATAAGAGGAGGAAGTTGATTAAAGTCGGAGACGAGGAAGAACAGAGGAGGCTGTATTTAGCATTCAGGCAGCATTGTAAAGGCTTATTTTCATGCTCTACTTTATTAAAATGAAGATGTCTGGAGGGTCTCTGATGTAGCTGAGCTGAGCTGCATTAGATCGCTGAACACCACTGACTTATGATTAGACCCACCATGCTCTGTCATATTATCAATCTGCTCACATCTGATTATGCGAGGATCTGACCCAACACTTAAGGGGACAATCTTTAACATTGTTCCAGGGCACATGTTGACAACCCCTTAAAGATTAAACAAACTATATCTATATATGTTTTCGAACAGCTCTCTATTATTAAGTTAATTTGTAACATCTATATGTAAATAAGAAAAATATCTACTCTGGCCTAGATAATGAAGTTATATAGTCTATGGCGTGACATGAGGATTTGGCTGTAGAATGCTGTAATGCGGCCAGTCAAAATGTGAATGGCCGATTGTGTGTGTATGTGTGCAAGTGCTTGAGTGTGTGCACATTTGTGTGTGTGTGTGTGTGTTCAGCTGGCTGGATGTGTTAAGGAGTCTCCAGTCACATTCTGGCTGTTCCTCCTCTCTCTTCACACCACTAATTATTCCCCTGCCTGCCTCCCATTCTCTTACACCTTTAATAGGAACACTACCTTGCCACCCAGACGTGAGAGGCGAAAGAAAAGGAGAGAATATTATATCAGAAAACACAGAGCATGCATCCCAAATAGCACCCTATTCCTTATAGGGAACTACTTTTGAGCAGAGCCCTATGGGTCCTAGTCACATGTGGCGCCCTACACTTTTCAACCAGAGAGTATCCTGTAGTGTACTGTATATTGTACATTCCTGAGCACTAATATAAAATATTCATAAAGAGAGTGTGAAGGGAGGTACGGATAGGGGGGGATAAAAGCTTAACTGGTTGATACCTTTTGGAGTGTGATTTTAGTGAGTAAAATTAATGAATAAAGTGGGAAACAAGGCGGGTGGAGAGCCAGTGGAGGGAGAGAGTGGAGCCGCCTGCAGGTCCCCGGGGGTGCTCCCTGCCTCCCTGCGTGCGCCCACTGACTAATGGGCTGCCGTTGCCATGGAAACGCTGTATGAGCGAGCGAGGAGCACCACACCGACGATGGTTACAACGCAGCTTGCTGCCTCTCCTTTCCCTTCTGGCTTGCCCTTACCCCTCCCCCCTCTTCTTCCTCTTCTTACCATCCCCTACACCTTGAGCCACAGGCAGGCAGGCAATTAGGCAGGCAGCCATCAACCTATAAGGAGAAAGTGGAAGTGTCAGCTGTGTGTTCGCCTCACTCCCCCTTTTTTCTCTCCTTCTCTCTTTCTCTGCCTTTTAACTGCAGGCAGACACAGTCACATAATGTAGTGGTTTAAAGGGTGAAGATTATTCTATGTTCTGTTTATCACTCCTTTTTGAAAGCTCTCACTGATGCCAATGGTCACAGGTTGGGTTTGGTATATTACAGAGCTCAGTCTCCATATAGTAACGTACAGTAGGTATGGAGAAACACTTGACTGGTTCAAAGGGTGAAGAGGGTTTCTGTGTTTGTTATTCCCTACTGAGTGAAGAGTGGTATTATGAGTAGGGTTGCACAGTTTGGGGAATATTTAGAGGTGGAAACTTTCTGTGGGAATTAGCGGGAATATATGGAAATATATGCAAATTAATAGTAATAACATTTGAATGTAAATGTTTTTTTTGCATTGGATATGTTTAACATATCATATGGAGACCGAAACATAAACCTTTTACCTTATCATAAGTCAACATAATTGCAAATTATTAAATCCTTCCAATAGAAATAAAAAACAACAATTTAGTTACAAATTTAACTTTAATTAAATGAGTTGACTCTTCATATGGGATGATTTCACTGAACAACAAAAGAAAGGGAATATTGAATGATCCCCAATGATCCATCGCATCTCCCAAAAACGTTTTCAACATACATACAGTGGGGCAAAAAAGTATTTAGTCAGCCACCAATTTTGCAAGTTCTCCCTCTTAAAAAGATGAGAGAGAGGCCTGTAATTTTCATCATAGGTACACTTCAACTATGACAGACAAAAAATCCAGAAAATCACATTGTAGGATTTTTAATTAATTTATTTGCAAATTATGGTGGAAAACTTTTGTTATTGACCAAATACTTATTTATCTCAATACTTTGTTATATACCCTTTGTTGGCAAAGACGGAGGTCAAATGTTTTCTGTAAGTCTTCACAAGGTTTTCACACACTGTTGCTGGTATTTTGGCCCATTCCTCCATGCAGATGTCCTCTAGAGCAGTGATGTTTTGGGGCTGTTGCTGGGCAACACGGACTTTCAACTCCCTCCAAAGATTTTCTATGGGGTTGAGATCTGGAGACTGGCTAGGCCACTCCAGGACCTTGAAATGCTTCTTACGAAGCCACTCCTTCGTTGCCCGGGCAGTGTGTTTGGGATCATTGTCATGCTGAAAGACCCAGCCACGTTTCATCTTCAATTCCCTTGCTGATGGAAGGAGGTTTTCACTCAAAATCTCACGATACATGGCCCCATTCATTCTTTCCTTTACACGGATCAGTCATCCTGGTCCCTTTGCAGAAAAACAGCCCCAAAGCATGATGTTTCCACCCCCATGCTTCACAGTAGGTATGGTGTTCTTTGGATGCAACTCCGCATTCTTTGTCCTCCAAACACGACGAGTTGAGTTTTTACCAAAAAGTTATATTTTGGTTTCATCTGACCATATGACATTCTCCCAATCTTCTTCTGGATCATCCAATTGCTCTCCAGCAAACTTCAGACGGGCCTGGACATGTACTGGCTTAAGCAGGGGGAAACGTCTGGCACTGCAGGATTTGAGTCCCTGGCAGCATAGTGTGTTACTGATGGTAGGCTTTGTTACTTTGGTCCCAGCTCTCTGCAGGTCATTCACTAGGTCCCCCCGTGTGGTTCTGGGATTTTTGCTCACCGTTCTTGTGATCATTTTGACCCCACGGTGTGAGATATTGCGTGGAGCCCCAGATCGAGGGAGATTATCAGTGGTCTTGCATGTATTCCATTTCCTAATAATTGCTCCCACAGTTGATTTCTTCAAACCAAGCTGCTTACCTATAGCAGATTCAGTCTTCCCAGCCTGGTGCAGGTCTACAATTAGTTTCTGGTGTCCTTTGACAACTCTTTGGTCTTGGCCATAGTGGAGTTTGGAGTGTGACTGTTTGAGGTTGTGGACAGGTGACTTTTATACTGATAACAAGTTCAAACAGGCGCCATTAATACAGGTAACGAGTGGAGGACCGAGGAGCCACTTAAAGAAGAAGTTACAGGTCTGTGAGAGCCAGAAATCTTGCTTGTTTGTAGGTGACCAAATACTTATTTTCCACCATAATTTGCAAATAAATTCATTAAAAATCCTACAATGTGATTTTCTGGATGTTTTTTCTCATTTTGTCTGTCATAGTTGAAGTGCACCTATGATAAATTACAGGCCTCTCTCATCTTTAAGTGGGAGAACTTGCACAATTGGTGGCTGACTAAATCATTTTTTGCCCCAATGTATGTAAAATGATAGTCTAGAAACCAAAGCTTTGATTGTCTTCCTCTCAGGCTTCAATGTCTTCTCCCTGGACCTCCTCAATGTCCACCTCTTGAACATCAGACTCTGATGCCTCATCTTCACTGTCACTTTCCAACCTTGTTGAGGACGGCTCAGGCTCAAAAAGTCTCAACCCTTGTATTGGTCAGCCTGTTGCGTGCTTTGGTGTGTGTGCTCCCAAACAACGACCAGTAGCGCTCTGAGGTGGCTGATGTTGGTGGGATTTGGAGGATAGGCAACAGGGGAAAGAGCCTCAGATGCACAAAGTCCCTTCCACCAGGTGGCTGATGAAATATGTTGGCACGACTGCCATATTGCATCTCCGTCCCAATGCCCTTGCTTGTAAGTGTACTTCGCCAGACTGCCAAGAACCTTACTGTCATCCAGGCCAAGGTGGCGAGACACGATAGTGATTACACCATAGGCCTGGTTGATCTCTGCACCAGACAGGATGGTCTTGCCAGCAAAGTTGGGTTCCAATATGTACGCTGCAGCGTGTATGGACTTCAGGCAAAAGTCTTCAAGCATTTTGATGTATTTCAGAACTGCAGTTTCCTCTGCCTGGAGCGACAGTGAAGTGTGCAGGTCAGTACGGATTTCTTCTCTTACATCTTTCAGCAGAGTCTGAACATCAGACAGGATGACATTGTCTCCCTCAATCAGTGCAATGGCTACCGCTATATGTTTTAGGAGTGTCAGGCTGCTTACCACTCTCTCCCAAAATACATCATCCAGGAGGATCCTCTTGATGGGGCTGTCCATATTGGCAGACTGTGAAAGGGCAAGTTCTTGGACTCCTCCCCCTCCAGGAGACTGTCAAACAGGATGACAACACCACCCCAACGGGTGTGCTGCAGCTTCATTGTGGTGCTCTTATTCTTCTGACTTTGCTTGGTGAGGTAGATTGCTGCTATAACTTGATGACCCTTCACATACCTAACCATTTCCTTGGCTCTCTTGTTGAGTGTATCCATTGTTTTCAGTGCCATGATGTCCTTGAGGAGCAGATTCAATGCATGAGCAGCACAGCCAATGGGTATGACATGAGGGTAGGACTCCTCCACTTTAAACCAAGCAGCCTTCATGTTCACAGCATTGTCTGTCACCAGTGCAAATACCTTCTGTGGTCCAAGGTCATTGATGACTGCCTTCAGCTCATCTGCAATGTAGACACCGGAGTGTCTGTCTCTTGTGTCTGTGCTCTTGTAGAATACTGGTTGAGGGGTGGAGATGATGTAGTTTGTAATTCCTTGCCCACAAACATTCGACAACCTATCAGAGATGATTGAAATACAGTCTGCTTTCTCTATGATTTTCTTGACCTTCACTTGAACTCTGTTGAACTCTGCATCCAGCAAATGAGTAGATCAAGCATGTCTGGTTGGAGGGGTGTATGCTGGGTGAAGAACATTCAGAAATCTCTTTCAATACACATTCCCTGTAAGCATCAGAGGTGAACCAGTTGCATTCACAGCTCAAGCAAGATATTCATTTGCTGGATGCAGAGTTCAACAGAGTTCTTTGACTACGTTCCTCCATTGAGTCAAAAAAAACTTCTGGTTCCAGGAGGACCATGAACTGTTGCTATTGATAATGTGTCTGATTCATCATTTTCACCTCGAATAGAAGTAGAGGGGCTTTTTTCAGAGGTTGCTGGTTGTGAGTACTGAGGGAACTTAATTCAATTTGCCAGATGATTCTGCATCTTTGTTGCATTCTTCACATATGATTTGGCACAGTATTTGCAAATGTACACAGCTTTTCCTTCTACATTTTGGGATGGCAGGGTAGTCTAGTAGTTAGAGTGTTGGACTAGTAACCGCAAAGTTGCAAGTTCAAATCACCGAGCTGACAAGGTACAAATATGCTGTTTCTGCCCCTGATCACACAGTTAACCCACAGTTTCTAGGCTGCCATTGAAAATAAGAATTTGTTCTTAACTGACTAGCCTAGTTAAATAAAAGGTAAAATAAATTAGCTGCAGGGAAATGTCTCCACACATCAGATAGTGCCAGTGGTATTTTCCTGTAAAGATTAGAAAAAAATGGGGGAAAGCAACTACAATTCCATATACAGATAAATAGTTAAGCAGTTAGATTAAACAGCTTCTTTGTAAGATAAATGTTTTAAAGTGAAACGTGCATGGAAACACTCCTCAGTTAGCAGGCTCAAGCAAGCTAAAACCCACATGGTAGCTAAAACTAACTAACAGAAGTTGTAACCAGTTAGAAATGATTTAAACATACTTTGTACGTCATATAAAAATATTTACCCTACCCAGTATTGTAATCAAAACTTACCAGAAAGCATGTAGTCCTTGGCTTAGACAGTGTAGTAGTGTGGGCTCAATATCATCTCATTAGTGTGCAAGATCTTGAGAATCAGCTGTACATTTGATGGAAGAGTGCACTGCACATGTGATGGAAGAATGCACTGTGCATGCAGAGGGTTGCAATTCCATTGAATTGGGGATAGACCTAGAATTGCCTTGTGTATCCCACAAAAATAGGTTCACTGTTATAAGCTAACTTTTTGGGAGTGACACTAAGAGGTCTGTCAGCTATCTGTCTGACACTGAAAGGATTTTAGAGAATAAACACAGTTTTGTGAGTAAAAAGCGAGGTTTTGTCAAGTAAATAAATAGAAATACTTTGAAATACTATACATCAGTGCATTTTGTAGTTCAGTTAGTTAATGTAGATCGTATGTTTTGGGGTACATGGAGTTTACTATTTACATTTTTGAATACTTTTACTTTTACTCCACTGTATTCCTAAAGAACATATATACTTTTTACTCCCATACATTTTCCCTGATACCCAAAAGTATTTGTTACATTTCGAATGCTTAGCAGGAAAGGAACATGGTCCAATGAACACACGTATCAAGAAAATACGTGGTCATCCCAACTGCCTCTGATCTAGCGGACTCACTAACACAAATGCTTTATTTGTATTTGATGTCTGAGTGATGGAGTGTTCCCCTGGCTATCCTGTAATTTAAATAAAAAACTATTCAATTGTGCAATCTGGTTTTCTTAGTATACACCTCGAAAAAATGATACCAAAAGGGTTCTGCAGTTGTCCCAATAGGAGAACTGTTTTTGGTTCCAGGTAGAACCCTTTTTGGTTCCTCGGTGGAAAGAGTTCTACGTGGAACCCAAAAGGATTCTACCTGGAACCTAAAGAGTTCTACCTGGAACCAAAAGGGGTTCTTCAAAGGGTTATTCTATGGGGACAGCCAAAGAACCCTTTCGGTTCTAGATGGCACCTTTTTTGTAAGAGAGTAAAGTACCATTTTGATTTGCTTAATATAAATGTTAACCTGTTAGTGATCTCTTCGCGCGCTAATCCCTTTAGCAGGATCGATTTGACAACATCCAGTGAAATTGCAGAGCGCCAAATTCAAACAACAGAAATATCATTATTCACGAAAATATAAGTGTAATACATCAAAATAAAGCTTAGCTTCTTGTTAATCCAGCCGCAGTGTCAGATTTCAAAAAGGCTTTACGGCGAAAGCAGACCATGTGATTATCTGAGGACAACACCCCGCATACAAACACATGAAAATAATTTTCAACCAGGCGACACAAAATTCAGAAATAACGATATAATAAATGCCTTTGACAATATTCTTCTATTGGCACTCCAAAATGTCCCAGAAACATCACAAATGGTCCTTTTTGTTCGATAATGTCCTTCTTTATATCCCTCAAATGTCCATTTATTTGGCGCGTTTGATTCAGAAATACACCGGTTCCAACTTGCCCAACATGACTATAAATGATCTAATAAGTTACGTGTAAACTTGGTCCAAACATTTCAAACAACATTCCTCATCCAAACGAAGGTATCCTAAAACGTAAATAATCTCTCAAATTTAAGACTGGATAAACTGCTTCCAATACCGGATAAAAACAACGTGGAGCACGTTCCAGTTCACGCGCACCAAAATACTAGAGACTTTCAGAGTGACACTTACAAAGAACAGCCATACTTCTTTATTTCTCAAAAGAAAAACATCAACCATTTTCTAAAGACTGTTGACATCTAGTGGAATCCATAGGAACTGCAACCAGGTTCCTATTAAATAGGGCTTCCCATAGAAACCATCGGGAAATACTATGACCTCAGTTTTTTTCCCCCCTGGATTGTTTGTCCTCGGGGTTTCGCCTGCCAAATCAGTTCTGTTATACTCATAGACATTATTTTAACAGTTTTAGAAACTTTAGAGTGTTCTATCCAGATCTACTGCATAATTATATGCATATCCTAGCTTCTGAGCCTGAGTAGCAGGCCGTTTACTTTGGGCACCTTTTCATCCGGACGTGAAAATACTGCCCCCTATCCCTAAGAAGTTAATTAACTCAAGTTTTATTTTACTGGGGGACTTTTACTTTTAACTTGAGTAATTTTTGATGAAGGTATCTTTACTTATACTTCAGTATGCCAATTGGGTACTTTTGCCACCACTGCACATAGTCATGGAGAGTGTACACATGTATGTGTACACACGCACAAATGCATGCATACACATGCACACACAAACATACACACAAGCACACTCCCACATAAGCAAATGTAAATGCAGTTCATGCTACTCAATTGAATGTGATCAGAGTGGAGTGTGACAATACTAGAGACAGAGGCCATCTTCACACTCTTACCTCTCACTCTGGTCACAGTAATGTGTGTTCGTCCATTTCCACAGTGCTGCACCTTGGTATCTAAGTCGCTTACCCAAAGGTCAGAGTCTCTCCATTACATCTCTACCTTCTGTCCAGAATGGTAGACTTTCTATGTATGAGTTTGTAAACAAGACATGGAAAATACAAGATTGGTTACAAATGTCACCTGTTGAAATATCAATGCAGTGAGAATAGGATCGATACCAGGCATATTGTTGATAAAGTCCTGCTGTTCTTTCTAAAGAGCTGTTTGCGTCATCATAGACTCCAAACCATTCTTTTGTACCATGTGACCAACACCAGTATGGGGAGGGAAGAATTCAGCATGGAACCTTTCTGGGTTGAAACGTTTTACATTAACATCTGTTTTGGGGAAAACTCATTTTTTCCTCTAACCTAATCTCTCTCTCAATTTTGTATTTATTCCCAGTCTCTCTCTCTCTCTTCTCTTCTCTTCTCTACTCTACTCTACTCTACTCCTCTGTGTGCACTACAGGGCCAGTGGTCCTCTGTCTAGATGGATGACATTTAATGGATGTCTCTCATCAGAATGTTAAAAGAGCCCCACAGCCAAACAGGAGGGAGGGAGGGAAAGAGAGTGGAGAGGGGGGCTGAGAGAGGGAGGAATTGATAGCAATAGAGAGTGACTGGAAGCGGGAAGGAGGAAAAGGGCTTGAGCGAGTGAGAGAACGATGGTGGGTAAGAGAAGAGATAGGGAACTCTATTGTTTTAATTACGAGAAATTTGTGTATGGAAAAAAAAGTTGTTTCTGAATATGCGTCCAACGGCTGAATCTGATATGCCCCTGTCTCGTTAGTGTCTTTCAGCTCTGTGTAATGGACTTCCTTGCACAAGCATTGCATACAGAAGTCAATTCTTAATGGGTTACATATATATATTTAAATACTGAGGAGGCTGGTTTTCTTTATTTCCTCAAGAGCTTTCTGACAATGCAGTAGCGGTGAAATACTCCGTTAAGATAAGGGCCACACACAATACCTCCTATTCAGACAACATCGCCTCGGCTCTGCATTCACCTCGGTTTGCATTCACAGCTTATGTAGAGGAAGGCAAGGATGTTTTCTCTGGCAGGTGTAGTAATGCATTTCCTAGAAGTAGGGTTGGACAGTGGAATGGAACACTAATTGTATGTAGTCCAAGGTGCTGACTCACTATTCCAACCCTCTCTCCCTCTTTTCCTCACTCTCTCTCTTCCTCTCTTCCTTCCCTGCATCAACTTCACCCTCTCCTCCCTTCTCCCTCTCTTCCCTTCCTTCTTTATTGACCATGTTGTCCAGTAATGTATTTATTTATTGGATGAAAAGTCCCCTCTGAGCGAACAGGGGTGTTTTCTTCCCGCCAACCAATACTTGCTCAGCGTGAATATTGATTGGTTTAGACCATGAAACAATCCTGTAGCTTGCTCGCTCTGACCTGCGGGTCAACTGGCAGGACAATAGCTGCAGTGCTCACACTCTAACACATCTCATCCTGTATTCTGAGCTGATGTTGAGAGAGAGAGAGAGGCCGATACCCGCTAATGATCAAAATCCAGAAAAGAGACGTTAAATTCTACAACCACTTAAAAGGAAGCGATTCCAAAACCTTCCATAACAAATCCATCACCTACAGAGAGGTAAACCTCATGAAGAGTGCCCTAAGCACGCTGGTCCTGGGGCTCTGTTCACAAACACACCCCACAGAGCCCCAGAATAGCAACACAATTAAACCCAACCAAATCATGACAAAATAAATCTTTCTCTCTATCAGGGGGACCTGAGCCCTATGACCATGCCCCAGGACTACCTTGCATGATGACTCCTTGCTGTCCCCAGTCCACCTGGCAGTGCTGCTGCTCCAGTTTCAACTGTTCTGCCTGTGATTATTAGACCATGCTGGTCATTTATGAACACACATATATATGTGAGTGAGTTGAGTGAGTGAGTTGAGTGAGTTGAGTGAGTGAGTTGAGTGAGTGAGTGAGTTGAGTGAGTGAGTTGAGTGAGTGAGTTGAGTGAGTGAGGTGAGTGAGTGAGGTGAGTGAGTGAGTGAGTGTGAGTGTGAGATTAATTAGACCCAACCAAATCATGAGAAAACAAAAAGATAACTACTTGACACATTGGAAAGAATTAACAAAAAAACAGAGCAAACTAGAATGCTATTTGGCCCTACACAGAGAGTACACAGCGGCAGAATACCTGACCACTGTGACTGACCCAAAATTAAGGAAAGCTTTGACTATGTACAGACTCAGCGAGCATAGCCTTGCTATTGAGAAAGGCCGCCATAGGCAGACATGGCTCTCAAGAGAAGACAGGCTATGTGCTCACTGCCCACAAAATGAGGTGGAAACTGAGCTGCACTTCCTAACCTCCTGCCCAATGTATGACCATATTAGAGAGACATATTTCCCTCAGATTACACAGATCCACAAAGAATTCGAAAACAAATCCAATTTTGAAAAACTCCCATATCTACTGGGTGAAATTCCACAGTGTGCCATCAAAGCAGCAAGATTTGTGACCTGTTGCCACGAGAAAAGGGCAACCAGTGAAGAACACGCACCATTGTAAATACAACCCATATCTATGCTTATTTATTTTATCTTGTGTCCTTTACCATTTGTACATTGTTAAAACACTGTATATATATATATATAATATGACATTTGTAATGTCTTTATTGTTTTGAAACTTCTGTATGTGTGATGTCTACTGTTAATTTTTATTGTTTATTTCACTTTATATATTATCTACCTCACTTGCTTTGGCAATGTTAACACATGTTTCCCATGCCAATAAAGCCCTTGAATTGAATTGAATTGAATTGAATTGAATTGAGAGAGAGAGATCTCAGCCAATTACAGGATACCCGAGGGTTACACTCTGTGTCAAACATTGCAGCTATTAAAGAATGTCAGGAAGGCTCATAAAATGTAAAGGAAACCTTACATTTCTTGTTATAAGGAGGAATTTAGGTTTTTGGCAATTATTGTTCCTCGTGATTACTGTGGTATAGCTAACAAAGAGACTGCATAGCAGATTGGTGGTCCCTGGAGTATCATAGACACAATCAGAACACTGAGCTTAGGACGGAAGTGAGGAAGTCTACTTGTATGTTAACAGATGTAAATAAGTAAAGCGTTAGATATAAAGGGGCTCAGCTTGGCTCTCAACTTGAGTTTTAAATGTGCTGCTAAAAGGCCTTTATTATGCCTGAATTAGAGCTGTCTCTGTGGAGTTGGTGTTAATATTTGACAGTGTGAATATTGATTGGTTTAGACCATGAAACAATCCCGTAGCTTGCTCGCTCTGACCTGCGGGTCAACTGGCAGGACAATAGCTGCAGTGCTCACACTCTAACATATGTTTTCTATCAGCGTAGTATGTGAATAATGCAAAATGCTTGAACTGAGGATTGTGACACGGCATTCTTTATAAACTGTATTCCTGATTGTTCTCTGAATTCTGTTATTTTCCCCCAGTGGCCTATTGTATTAGTGTTTAGGCATATTGGAGGAAATTAGTGTAGCAGTTACTACAGGTAGCTAGTAGCATCTTTGAGCAGGACAAGGGGTTAAAATACGTCACATGGCTGAAAACACTTCATGCATATTGAGGGAGATGCTGTATTGTGGCTACAGGGTATCTAGTAGCATTGTTAGCATTATCGCTAACTCCTCCACTCATATCGTCGAGGCATGATGCATCTGTGAGGTGAATCAGGGGTTAATACTGTAACATCATATGCAGATGACAATATGATGGGGAATAAAGTAAGTAGGCTAAGTAATTGCCACGCTCTGAGGGATTTTATTCCATGGTAATTTACATAATCATCATAACAATAATACACTAGTTTCATGCTTAAACCTTTTGTGCTGTAATGAGTGCTAATTATCATCATTATAGACCATAGAACAACATTCATTATTTTAGTGGTGCTTGCTCGCAAATGAATAATGATATTTTGTTTGCATTAATGCATCTTTTTATTTATTGTGATCCGTGTAGCTACCCACTCCTTTGACTTTTTCTTAAATGGAGAGTCCACTCATCTGAATGAATCAATTCATGTACCTCCTTATAGTACAGGTTCCTTAACAATCCTCTTTGGCCATAGTGTCATTGACCAACATTTTGGTTTGTTAATGTACAATTTATCAAGATTGTTGACTGTAAATGACTTGGTAGATAGATGGTAATAGGTGGTAGATAGCTAATAGTGATGAATACGTTCCAAATAACAAACAAAATCATCAGCCTTAATAACCAATGTTGTGTTGTGGTGGCCGGTGCTGTATGCAAGGTTGGCGAAGGGGTTGTATTTAACACAGCATTTTCTTTTGAGTGTAGTAATACCCTAACTCCCCAAATCCAACACAGAAAATATGTTTGAGCACCATACATAACTACTTATTACTTAAATATGATTATTAATTAGTTGGCCTCCAAACAAGAATTAGCATATAATTGTATTAATATGGAACTGGGCCACCGACATCACGCACTAAGTAAATGTCACGGCGACTTGTTTTCCTCATCTCCTCTCACTAATGGTCAAGTCTTTAAATCAGTTAGTGCACATGCTTAGAACAGTTTTTTTTTTTAAACACATCGTGTGTCTTGTTGGGGACGACACGTTGTGTTATTTCTAACACAATCATTGTGTTGGCACAACATGATTTGTGTATTGTCTGAGTTGGTTTCTCTGGTCTGCATATCGAACTGACACATCTAAAATCTTTCAAGAAGGATATTTTGCGTGTACATAATTTGTTTCATGTAAGATTTTGTATGTGGAGTGCTGTATTAAAAGTGTCTTCCCCAATCATTTCAGAATTTTAGTGGAATACAACACAATATGTGTGAAAAACATGTGTCTAGTTAGGGACGACACATGTTCTGTTAGTTTTAACACAATCAGTGTGTTGATCAATTTGCACAAATCATGTGTGTGCCAACACAGTGATTGTGTTAAGTAACACGTGTCATCCCTAACTAGACACACAGAAGTGTTAAAAAATAAGACCACAAGTATTGTTTTTAACACATCTGTTTGAGTGTCTTCAGCAGGTGTGAACCAACCAGAACTCACAGAGTTCTATACAGAGTTCTATATCTCCCATAGCTACAGCATCTCAATAACTTCCATGAAAAACTGTGGGCTTAATTTTAGGTATATTTTTCACTTGGCTTATACACGCCATGGATAGTAATTTGTAAAGGAGTTTGGTTTAAATGGTTATAATTATATTCTGCTATTAAAGTATTAATTAAAATGATTGATGGAATTAAAGTTAGGTCTGTCCCCCAAAAGACAATTATAAGGATACACTATCATCTATATTCAAGTAAACAAGCAAACCTTATTATGGTGACTCGTGAATATGTGTTTATCCTATACCCAATATTTGGGATTAAATTATCATTTATAGTCTCTTTGATTATGCACTTCCTGTTCATGCTCTTGATCTTATTGAATTGTGGATTGAGTATCCTCTTTCTTGTAGTGGTTTGTGAGGTTCTTCACCTCATTCAGGACGAGAACGTATTCACACCCCTTGACCTATTCCACATTTTGTTGTGTTACAGCCTGAATTCAAAATGGATGAAATCGTTTTTTTCTTCTCACCCATCTACACAATATCCCTTAATGACAAAGTGAAAACATGTTTTTAGAAATACAGAAAAACCTCATTTACACAAGTATTCACACCTGAGTAAATACTTTGTAGAACCACTTTTGGTGGCGATTACAGCTATGAGTCTTGCTGGGTAAGTACTGTATCTAAGAGCTTTCCACACCTGGATTGTGCAACATTGGCCGAAAATCCTTCAAGAACTGTCAAATTCATTGTTGACCATTGCTAGACAACCATTTTCATGTCTCACCATAGAACTCAGCTACTCAGGAACATTCACTGACTTCTTGGTAAGTAAGCCCAGTCTATAGTTGTCCGTGTTTTAGGTTATGGTCCTGCTGAAAGGTGAATTCATCTCCCAGTGTCACGCCCTGACCTTAGTTATCTTTGTTTTCTTTACTATTTTGGTTAGGTCAGGGTGTGACATGGGTGATATGTGTTTTTACCCTGTCTAGGGTTTTTCCAATCTAGATGTTTATATATCTATGGTTGCCTAGATTGGTTCTCAATCAGAGGCAGCTGTTTATCATTGTCTCTGATTGGGGACCATATTTAGGTAGCCATATGCCTTGGATAGTTTGTTATTTTCTATGTGTATTTGCCTGTGTCTGCACTCGTTGAGCATAGTGTCATGCTGTTTTGTATAGTGTGTTAGGTGTTCATTAAAAGAAGAATGTATTCTCATCACGCTGCACCTTGGTCTCCTAGAAAGCAGACTGAACTAGGTTTTCCTCTAAGATTTTGCCTGTGCTTAGCATCGTTTCATTTCTTTTTATCCTGAAAAACTTCCCAGTCCTTAATGATTACAAGCATACCGATAACACGATGCAGCCACTACTATGCTTGAAAATATGGACTGGTATTTAGTAATGTGTTGTATTGGATTTGCCCCAAACATAACACTTTGTACTCAGGACAAAATGTTAATTGCTTTGCCACATTTTTTGCAGTATTACTTTAGATCCTTTTTGCAAACACAATGCATGTTTTGTATTTTTTTAAATTCTGTACACGCTCCCTTATTGTCACTCTGTCAATGATTAGGTTAGTATTGTAGTGCAACTGCAATGTTGTTGATCCATCCTCAAGTTTTTCCTATCACAGCCATCAACTCCGTAACTGTTTTAAAGTCACCAATCCCTGATTGGTTTCCTTCCTCTCTGGCAACTGAGTTAGGAATCTTTGTAGTGACTGGCTGTATTGATAATCCAACCAAATTGTAATTAATAACTTCACGATGCTCAAAGGGTTATTCAATGTCTGCTTTTTTTTTGTACCCATCTACGAATAGGTGCCCTTTGCGAGACATTGGAAAACCTCCATGCTCTTTGTGGTTGAATCTGTGTTTGAAATTCACTTCTAAACTGAGGGACTTGACAAATGTTTACTCCTGAACTTATTTAGGCTTTCCATAACAAAAGGGTTGAATACTTAGTGAGTCAAGACATTTCAGCTCTTCAGTTTTTATTGATTTGTAAAAACATAATTCCACTTTTACATTTTGGGCTATTGTGTGTAGACCAGAAACAAAACAATCTCCATTTAATCCATTTAAATGTGGGCTGTACGGTAAAAGTCAACGGTAAAAGTCAAGGGGTGTGAATACTTTCTGAAGGCACTGTGTAAAGGTGCATGAGGGTTCTTAGGTGGCATTCCTGTTTGATGCTGAAGTACTGATATAAGAGCATTCTTGACATGGTGAGTCAAGTCTAATTGAACACTGTTAGCAGGTGGCTTAGCAGTCTTAGCTAGAGTGGTACTTTAAGAAGAAAACATATTGGTTTGAATTTAAAACAGTTTCAATGGGGTCCAAATTTATTGACACCTTTTGAAAAATATGAAAGAATTACTGAATAAAAATAAATAACTAAAATACTGAGCTATACTATATGCACATTTTGGGGGGAAAATTATATAATTTTAACTAATACAATTGCTCAGAAAAATGGATTTCTTTGAACAAGCGATATTATAGATTTTTTTTCAATGTAGGCGTCAAAATTATTGACACCCCTGTTTTTCATACCTTTCAATACCTCACCTTGCGAGGATAACGGCACTGAGCCTTTTTCTGAAATGTTTTATGAGTTGGAGAACACATATGGAGGGATCTTAGACCATTCCTCCATACAGAATCCTCCCAGATCATTGATATCCTTATAGACTGCCATCTTCAATTCAAACCACAGGTTTTCAATAGGTTTCAGGTCCGGAGACTGAGATGGCCATTCCAAAATGTGGAATGTGTGTGCGTGGTTATTTTATTGCTGGAAGATCCACTTGCGGCAAACTTTCAGCCTCCTGGCAGAGGGAACCAGGTTTTTGGCTAAAATGTCCTGGCCCTACACTGATACTGGGTAAAGTTCATGACTACCTTCTCCTTTCGACGCAACGAGCGCTAATTTCATGTCATCCAACAAACGTAAACGCCTGGACTGGTGCTTTGGTCAGATGACATGAAGATAAAGCTCTTTGGTCACACACACCAGTGGTGGGTTTGGCGTCAACATTTCTGCATAAGCAGAAGATAACCCCATACCTACTGTGAAATATGGTGGTGGTTCTTTGACATTATGGGGCATTTTGCTTTCACTGGCCCGAGGGCGTTGTTAAGGTCAACAGCATCATTAACTGTATCTGGTATCAGTACATTTTAACCAAAAACCTGGTTGCCTCTGCCAGGAGGCTGTAACTTGGCCAAACGTGGATCTTCCAGCAAGACAATATCCACAAGGAAATAGTTGGCCACAAAATGAACAGAATTGAAACCCATTGAAAACCTGTGGTTTGAATTGAAGAGGGCAGTCCATAAGCGAGGGTGGTTTAAGATCCTTCCTTATGTGTTCTCCAACTCATTGTTACGCACGCCTCTATGAAGAGGGAACGCAACACCCTGCTACAACTAAACTCTCTGTGAAGCGAAAAAGGTATGGACTGTAGGTGCGAGTAAAAATGACAACAAGCAGAATGTGGTACCGTTTACAAGGACTTTATTCCTTTACACGGTAATATGGGGAAAAGGGGCTGGACGGAACCAAAGCAAAGAAAGTAAATCTCAAAGCCCCCCCTCTCCTATCTTACCTGCCTACCCACTACTTACCTAATTTAGCACCACCTGGTGCCCTAACCAAAATACAAAGGGGTGGTCCGCCCAGGTCTTACCTAGTGTGCCTAGACAGCGAATATGCTACGGGTATATGTATGCCCGCGGGCCTCTTGCCTAAGCACTCCCTAGGTGCCTTCCCCTTCCCCCTGGGAACAAATGAAATATTAAACAATTTCAAACAAACTAAGAAACAAAAGGATGTCAAATAAGCTCTATCTGAGCAACAAACTCACAGAACATACCACTTTCCAGCAAAATCAACCTCTATCACAATCAATCTCAGCAATCCCTACCTCCAGCAAAATCTCTACCTCCAAAAAGATCTCCCTCCTGAACAGAACACTGGCTTTTATATAGCTTCAGAAGGAATGGGTAATTGGAGACAGCTGTGTCTTGACGAAGGGGCGGGGTCAGCTCTCCAATTAGCCCTGGAGTCGACCAATCAGCTGCTTGAGGGATTTCAGGAAGCCATTTCCTGAAATAAACACATGCAAATACACAATCTACAATACATAATCTGGGGAACGTAACACGCCCACCACAAAAATTGCAAACCTAGTTTTGCAATAATAAAGGCCAACGTATCCCCAGTTAGTAAACCCGTGATAGAGCGTCAGCAACCACATTCGCCGAGCCCTTCACATAAGCTATCTGTACATTATATCTTTGCACAATCAGAGCCCACCGCATAAGGCGGCGGTTCTGGTTGTACATTTGTTTCAAGAACACCAACGGATTATGGTCTGTGAAGACCACTACAGGCAAGGCACTGGAGCCCACATATACCTCAAAGAACTGTAAGGCAAGCAATAAAGCCAGCGTCTCTAGAGCCCCTTGACTCTCTACCAAAATCTCTACCTCCAAAAAGATCTCCCTCCTGAACAGAACACTGGCTTTTATATAGCTTCAGAAGGAATGGGTAATTGGAGACAGCTGTGTCTTGACGAGGGGGCGGGGTCAGCTCTCCAATTAGCCCTGGAGTCGACCAATCAGCTGCTTGAGGGATTTCAGGAAGCCATTTCCTGAAATAAACACATGCAAATACACAATCTACAACACATAATCTGGGGAACGTAACACTCATTAAACATTTCAGTGCCGTTATCCTCATAAGGTGAGGTATTGAAAGATATTGAAAACAAAAGCGTCAATAATTTTGACCCCTACCTTTTTAAGAATTGTTTTTAGTACTTGTTAAACAAAACCTCTTTCTCTGAGCAATTGTTTTAGTAGGAAATATATAACTTCCCAATTTTTTGGAGCATACAATATAGAATAGCTCAGTTTTCTTAATAGTAATTTTTGCTCATATTTATCAAGGGTGTCAATAATTTCAGACATGACTGTAAGTGATATGAAGCATAGATAGAATTACATCATTGCACCAAAGACATTCCATACTTTATGTTCATGTTGTTTTTCACATGACAGCTTTTGACTAGGGATTGAAGCTGTAACAATGGTAACAATGCTGTGGTAAAGCTCTGAGGACCTCTGCTATGGGACCACAGTACTACCAACATGACCGAGAGTGTTTACACAGTGCAAGAGAAGAGCTGTGTCCCTGTCATGTCTGTCAGATGTGTGTGTGTGTGTGTGTGTGTGTTCATGAGCGGTGTGTATCTGTGTTGCGTATCTGAAACTGAGGGACAGTGGGTCTCCATGCACCAGTGACTTTAAACTTTACCGTACATAACTACACTGCAAATTTCCCAGTGTTAAATGTAACGCTGGTCGAGTGTCTACACGGGTCCACACTAGTCAGAGTTAAGTTAACACACTGCTTAGTGTAAAGCCTTATTTACATATTTCCCAGAGTACCTCGCCTTTATTTGTTAGTGACATGGTTGTTGTAGTCATTTTTTTGGGGGTCCCCCTTCATCAAGTGAGCTCTAAGCTAATATATTGAAATACAAATGATTTAATAGTGATGGGCAGTCTGAGTCTTTTTGGTCAGCTGTGGCTCGGCTCATGTAACAGAGCTGGCTCATTTGGCTCCCGAACAGCTATTTGTTCAAAATGCTTAAGAATTTACCTAGAACCATGAAATAAAGTATTATTATCCAATGTAAATGCCAAACGATAGGCTACATTATGTCAGAGTGTGGAATGCACGTTCAAATAAAATGTTACCTGGCCAAATGGATGGCTTGCACTACACACTGATGGCTTGCACTACACACTGATGGCTTGCACTACACACTGATGGCTTGCACTACACACTGATGGCTTGCACTACACACTGATGGCTTGCACTACACACTGAAAAAAATCTGCGTTTACCAGATTGATTGACTCACTCTCCTCGCTATTTATTGTTTTTGCAGTGAAGATTCACCTTCTAGGTAATTATTTTGAGGGCCTTGTTTTACCCTAATATAGTGGCCTGAAACTCATGGTTTTCAGGACTTCAAGTCACATTATGATGGCTTGAAAAGTGATAAATCCCATGGAATTCAGCCAGAGTGGGGATATCCAACATTTGGAATTTCTATTCAACCAGAACCTGCATTCAGAATGACTGCTAGGTTGCAAAGATGAAGATATGAGACTACCGTCCTAAACAATCTAAACTGGATCAACCATTTTTAGTAATGGGTGCCATAAGTCCAAGTAACAGATTGGATTTGATTAGAATATGTGTTATTTATAGTTATGTAGCATAAGATGAATTAATCAATCAATGTAAATGCAAAAACATAGATATTGAAACAAACTATTTTATAGAATCAACCTGCAATAAAGCCTCCTGGAAATATGATAATGATGGGCCTAGTTTTGGTTAAACACTGGTTATTAACACCAACACTTGGGATGTTTTACACCAATGAGTGTTAATTAATGTAATACTTTCAGAGTTAGTTTAATAACACCTGAATCAACACTAGAAACGTTACGTTGAAAAATCAACACTAGGTAACACTGACCAACTTGCTTTGTATCAGTGGGCGGGACCGAGGCTGGGGAGCCTGTCTGATTGACAGCTGAGCGCTGGACCTCAGGAAAGCAGCATAAACGGCCATGAAAACACACTGAGTACTGTGCAATATTATGAAATGCCTGCCTGGCAGAAGTGTGAGGCTGCGTCTCAAAAGGCACCCTATTCCCTATATAGTGCACTACTTAGGAATAGGGCTCTGGTCAAAAGTAGTGCACTATGTAGGAGATTGGGTGTAATTTGTGATGCAGACAGAGACCTCTGTCTGAGAAAAGGCTGTAGCTGTAGTAACGCTCTGGTAAGCAGATACTTTCCCCCCAGGGATTTCCTGTCAGTGTTCTGACTACGTGCCAGTGTAGAGGTGCTTTGGTCAAGTACATGTTGATGTTGTTACAACGTGCGTTATGGCCGAAGGCAGAACCATGTATAGCTGGTTGAATCAGTAAGCCAATAGGACTGTAAAAAAAAGTATAGGATGGAGTTAAGTTTATTGGTGGTGATATCTGTGATGAAGCTCTGTGAAAAAGCTGTTTTGCCTCCAGACAATAAAGGGAAAGCTAGCCACGTAGCAGACACCAATGACTTGCTCCTGGTCAAGCTAAACACCTTCACTTCACATAACAACAAACCGCCGACATGGGCCCCCATCGCACTTGAGGACTGTGATCCATTTCTAAAAGTGACCAGTGATTCCTAATCTAGGTCTATTGGCAGCCGCCTCTGATGTGCTAGTGATGGCTGTTCAGCAGTCTGATGGCCTTGAGATGGAAGCTGTTTTTCAGTCTCTTGGTCCCTGTTTTGATGCACCTGTACTGACCTTGATGTTCTTTTTGGCCTTCCTATGGCATTGGGTGCTGTGTGTGTGTGTGTGTGTGTGTGTGTGCGCCCATTCCACGCAAGTAAAAAATAAAAAATGGACTCTGCCTAGTTTTAGACCATCCTCCTCTCTTTCAGGTTGGCAATACGGTCTATGGCTCTGTCATACAATACGCTTTTAGCTTTTGTTGTCATAGGCTACCTAGCTAAAATGCTTGCTAGCCTAGCTTCCACACACAGGGCAACAATGAACCAGCTAAATTAGCTAGCTAGTTGATGTGAGGCTACTAGGCTACATATTGAACTTCAATCGTCTCAGGGCAGTGGCACGATATCTTTCTGCAGAAGTGACAGAGGGATGGTAAAAAAAAAAACAGCTTAATTGCTGTAGCAACATCAGGGGAACTGTGCAGAAGGGAGGAGTGCTTCTGTCACGTTCTGACCATAGTTCTTTTGTGTTTTCCTTGTTTTAGTGTTGGTCAGGGCGTGAGCTGGGTGGGCATTCTATGTTGGCTGTCTAGTTTGTATGTTTCTGTGTTTGGCCTGATATGGTTCTCAATCAGAGGCAGGTGTTAGTCGTTGTCTCTGATTGGGAACCATATTTAGGTAACCTGTTTTGTCATTGTGGGTTGTGGGTGATTGTCTGTTAGTTGCTTGTGTCAGCACAGTTCTTATGATAGCGTCACGATTGTTTTTTGTACAGTTTACTTCGTGTTTTTTTTGTCATCTATTAAATGATGCATTCACACCACGCCGCGCTTTGGTCCGCTTCTTATGATGATCGTGACGGCTTCAAATACAACAGTTTTATTTTTAACTGGGCCTCTCATTCTCCTTAATTGCTGGCCTCAACACGTTACAGAAAAAAATATAAAGTGTATAGGAAGCTCTGTGACAAGTTATCTGCAGATGCAAACAGATCATCTTTAGTGGACACTGGTTATTGAGGGCTCAAGCTAAAAAACTGGTGAAACCGGTGTTTGAGTTGTGTGGTTGCAATATCAACAGTCCCCAATCTCTGGAATATCTTGGCATGCATTGTTTAAATTGTGTGCAGCACAATAGACATAATGCATAATGTCTCAGGAGGACTTCAGAAGGCCAGAGGAGTTTCTACACTGGATTTAATTACATTTGCCTTGATTTCAGCCCATTTGTGTAGACTATTAGCCAGACAAAACCTGATGAGTTCAACAGTAAATAGTGGTTAAGTGTATCCTCAAGCCGACTACTTTTTTCCTAATTGTTAAGCTATTTGATGTGTAATTTTAATAACAACATTTATAAATAGCAGCTAAATAGCAGGTAAATACTGTGTTGCTATAGATACAATGCAGAATAAAACAATCCCTGTCATTTGGCATTAACAGACTGGTTTTACGCACAACAACTTTCTATCCAAGCTGAGCGAGAGCACGAGGACGGCTCATATCATGCAGGTTCAGGTAGCCTATACAGGACAGTTGAATTTATGATTTTATCTATTGGTTTTTGATTAGTACGCTGTTGTTTTGAAAATGTAATTTACATTCTGCAATGTTTTAATTTACAACTTTAATTACTGAAAAAGTCATTACGTTATTGCCGCCAGCCAACAGTCTAAATCATGGCAGCCTTGCAACACGGTATAGCTTCGTGAAATATTAAGCTTAACATGATACATTTACAACCAAATAGGCCTACCAATAAACATTTATCCATTAGCTAAAGCAAAGCTATGTGATACATACCCTGGCACCACAGAAAGCCTGTCATAGATTCAATAGCCAGCAGCAGTCACGCTCTGACCTTAGAGAATAAATAAGGATCTCTACGTTTTGGTTAGGTCAGGTTGTGACTCAGGTTGGGAGAATCTGTTTTCTATTTCTTTGTTGTTTTTTCCTAGTGTGGTTCCCAATCGTTGTCTCTGATTGGGGATCATATATAAGTTGCCATTTTCCATTTGTGTTTTGTAGGGTGTTGTTTTCCGTTTAAGTATCTGTGCCTGACGGAACTGTTCGCTTTTGTTTTTGTATTCGTTATTTTTGTTTGAGTGATTCTTGACAATAAAGATCATGAACACTTTCCACTCTTCCTTACGACGACGAGCGTTACAAGCATAGTCACACTGCTGAACTCCTACCTTGCGCGGGAGTACAGAGGAACTACGTTAAGCCAGTGTAGGTAACACTGGTCAATTTTCTGTGCGTACGCAACCAATAAACGCTGATTTAATTTCCCCTCTGCTCTAGCATGCATGCAATAAACCCACATTCTGACAGACAATCAAAGTGTGTATAGGCGCTATTCACATCTTTGTACATATTACTTCTTAGACTAGAGTAAAATACTAATATTCACTGTGAACTCAGAACAGTGGTTGCCATGGAAATGCAGCGTGCGTATCCTAAGGCCTGGGGGGTTTATAGGAGTTGTGTTGGTGTGCGTGTGCGTGTGCGTGAATTGTGTGTCTGTGTACTGTGAGTGTGTGTGTGTGTGTGTGTGTGTGTGTGTGTGTGGAGTGAGGCTGGAGTTCTCAGATAAGACTGGTGTCTCCATGCCTGAATAAAGGACTTGCAGCGTTGCTCCACTGAAAGGGGCCGACACAGTTATCAAGGAGTACGGGGACCCATACAAGACAGAGTACTGGAATCAAAACACAACCAGGGAGAAGGACAAGAGAGAAAGAGACCTAATAACACATTCATTAGACTACAAACCCTCCCTGGAGCCATTACACAGTCTTTCAATGGACCTTCAATGGACCATTCACAATGGTCTTGGTCTCTTATCGTAAAAAACGCACATTAATTTCCGAGGGCTTGGATGTGTGAATGTCTGTGTGTATAATAATTATTCAAAATTCATGGCAGAGCTTGTTATATGTCATAAAACATTAGGCCGTGAAAGGGTATTTTCTTATTGTTTGGTCCATTACTGAGTTCCAGTATCAGATAGACTTGTAATTAAAACGCAATATTCACACGGACATCAAACAACCCATTATTACATTGTTTGTTTATTGTCGTTTTCTAATGAATTCCTTTCAATTGGCAAACACTCTTTTTATTCTATAAGTTAATCACTAATACTATTTATTTATTTGCCAGTTTATTTGTAAAACCCTGTTGAATGTGTTTTCATTTTAGCCAAGCCTTCTGCTACATTCAGCTGATGGAAATGGGAGCTGTGTGTGTGTGTGTGTGTGTGTGTGAGTGTGTGTGTGTGTGTGTGTGTGTGTGTGTGTGTGTGTGTGCATGAGTGAGTGAGTCAGTGCGTGCGTGCATGCCCGTGTGTGTTTTTTTTTTTTTTTGCTCGTCACTGCATGTGCGAGTATTCGGGTGTGCGTGCGTCATGTGTGCACGTGTGTGTGTGTGTGTGTGTGTGTGTGCATGCATATGTAGTTGCTTGTCTGCGTCAGACAGGTTTACAGATGACCGCCTGCCTATGCTCTGCAGCTGCTATGGGTCAGTAGGCATTGTTTGGGAACATAATAGAAATCAATTAGAGGTTTGGCTGCCAGACTGCCTGGGCAGAAACCTGCTGTGTATGCCTGCAGCAATGCCACTTTTCACGGGCATCCAGATTGGCAGAGCTAATCACACACTGCCCCAAGCCCTCAGCTGGGAGGGCCAATGCAACTGCAATCCTGAAAGGCTCCATACTTGTGATATAGAAATGTTTATTTATTTGATATTAATGGTTAACATTCATATTTAACTAATAGTAATACATTTATGTCATGTTAGTGTCTGTGTTTTCATGGGCTCCACTCTAGTTCCCTGCAGCTAATCTGGGCGTATGGTTACTGGAGACGGCTTGAGCTGACAAAGGAGTTAAAGACTGCATTAGTTAGACAGGAATGTGTTTTACTAGAGATAGCTTAGGAGTAGAATAATCCCTCATTGTCTCAAAATCCTCCTTGCATCTGGGAAACTAAGCCAGGGTGGGGTTATGACAACAACCCATGTGAAGATAACGACAAACCCTCTGTTTAAATCAACACTGTCAGTGTTGATTTAAAACTGGCTAATTTTCTGTGTAGTTGGATCACAAACATTGTGAGGAAACACACACTACATGGTCAAAAGTATGTGGACACCAATGTTCCCTCTTAACTTTGAATTTTGTGCAACTTCTGCATTTACAGTGAACTCTGAAGCAGTACACCTACCATTTTAGATAGTAGCTAATGGGCTATTATGGTTATTTGAGCATAATGTAGGCCTACCAACAAAGCCAATGGAGAAAATATCATAACATTCTCACATGAAAATAGCTTTTGATGTATATGATATAGCCTACATTATAGCCTACAGTAGCCTGTAGTGTTCAGTGCAGCCTACATTGAATGAGACTTTTAAAAAGTTTTTACATTATGAAGGGCCTGACATGAATTCATGATTTTGTACTTGTTCTGTAACACCAGGGGCCAAATAGGTGACTGTAAATTGCATGGGACTGTGTTGTATGATACAAGAAACCACTCTACAAAATAAAATGTATTATTATTACCAGAGAATTAGACAATGTAGGCTAACCCTATGCCTATTGGCCTATTTGCATATTCAAGCCTGTCTCAAAAGGCAACACTGCCCCTTTAATTAAGACATAAGCTTTTTACCTGACTGGTAAAAACCTGACAGACATTCAACAGATATTCACCAGACATTCAACAGACAGTCAACAGACATTCGCCAAAAGCCATTTAAAAATGTATAAATCAATAACTAATTCACCATCTGTCACAGAATCATCAAGCTAGATGTGATTTATTCTATAAATGTCAAGCATACTTTTACAACCTTTGTTTTGAGTAGAAATTCCAGTTTTGACTTGATAGAACTACATGAAATCTATAAAATGTAATTTAAAGCCATATAAATAACTAATTCACAGTTTGTCACAGAATCATCACGCTAGATATGATTTATTCTATAAATGTCTAGCAGAAAATGATGTCAATTGGAGGTGTACCTTTGGGTGTATTTCAAGGACTACCTTCAAACTCAGTGCCTCTACTTGAGATAGTGGGACAATCAAAAGAAATCTGCCAAGACCTCAGATTTGATTTTTTAGACCTCCACAAGTCTGGTTCATCCTTGGGAGCAGTTTCCAAATGCCTGAAGGTACCACGTTCATCTGTACAAACAATAGTACACAAGTATAAACACCATGGGACCATGCAGCCATTATACCGCTCAGGAAGGAGATGCATACTGTCTCCTAGAGCTGAACGTACATTGGTGTGAAAAGTGCAAATCAATCCCAGAACAACAGCAAAGGACCTTGTGAAGATGCTGGAGGAAACAGGTACAAAGTAGCTATATCCACAGTAAAACGAGTCCTATATTCACATAACCTGAAAGGCCACTCAGCAAGGAAGAAGCCACTGCTCCAAAACCGCCATAAAAAAGCCAGACTGCGGTTTGCAACTGTACATAAGGACAAATATGGTACTTTGGTCTGTCCTCTGGTCTGACGAAACAGAAATCGAAATGTTTTGCCATAATGACCATTGTTATGTGTGGAGGGAAAAGGGGGAGGCTTGCATGCCGAAGAACACCTTCCCAACCTTGAAGCACAGGGATGGCAGCAGGAGGGACTGGTGCACTTCACAAAATAGATGGCTTCATGAGGATGTAAAATTATGTGGATTTATTGAAGCAACATCTCAAGACATCAGTCAGGAAGTTAAAGCTTGGTCGCAAATGGGTCTTCCAAATGGACAATGACCCACAACTTACTTCCAAAGTTGTGGCAAAATGGCTTAAGGACAACAAGGTCAAGGTATTGGAGTGGCCATCACAAAGCCCTGACCTCACACTTATAGAAAATGCGTGGGCAGAACTGAAAAAGCTTGTGCGAGGAAGGAGGCCTACAAACCTGACTCAGTTACACCAGCTCTGTCAGGAGGAATGGGCCAAAATTCACCCAACTTATTGTGGGAAGCTTGTGGAAGGCTGCCTGAAATGTCCGACCCAAGTTAAACATTTAAAGGCAATGCTACCAAATACTAATTGAGTGTATGTAAACTTCTGACCCACTGGGAATGTGATGAAAGAAAGAAAAGCTGAAATAAATCATTCTCTCTACTATTATTCTGACATTTCACATTCTTACAATAAAGTGGTAATCCTAACTGACCTAAGACAGGGAATGTTTACTTAGATTAAATGTCAGGATTTGTGAAAAACTGAGTTTAAATGTATTTGCTAAGGTGTATGTAAACTTCCGACTTCAAATGTATATAAATCAATAACGTTGTCACTGATTATGACAGAATCATCAAACTATGTATGATTTATTTACTTTTACAACCTTTGCTTTGAGTAGAAATTCCAGTTTTGATTTGAAAGAAATACATAAAATCTTATATTGCATTTAAAGATGAATAAATCTAATTCAGTGATTGTCTCAGAAATGTGAAAACATGCATTTATTTGCAATAACTTTCAGAAACTGTTAATTTCAAGTGCAATTTGTTCTATATGAAGTTAGACAATGTTTACATAAAGTTGTACAATATTTACAATCTTAAATGGTATCCCAAATCAATGTTGGCATTTTTAGTACAACAGTCATTTATCTATACGTCTCTATTTTAACAGCAAAGAGGCTCCTTCCAATCATTTTCTATTTTGGCTTTGATGAAGTCCTCCTTTGTCCTCCCCAGACAAGCTGAATTATACCATCTCTGGCACACAGAGCATTCGATCTGCAGTATTAAAAAATGTATACAGGGTTTATTTACATGTAAATTTCAGTTCTGGAGTACCCAAATTATGTTACATGCTGTTGCGATTAGCAACAAGTCAAATTGAATTGGATTTTTGTACAATTGCTAAATTGACATTAAATGACATGCATTTGACCACAACCCTGACAGAAGCACACATAACTGTGGTGTTAATCATCGTTGAGTATTCAGGCAACATAAATCATATAGAAATAAAGGCATAGATTTTCAGAAAAACGTATGCGTTGATTTAAAAAAAGTTAGCACACATCAGTGTTCTAATATCAAAATCAGTATATTCGTCACTTGTGCCAGATACAACATGTGTACCTATTACAGTGAAATGCAGTCGTAGTATGCATCTTGTATCTCTCATAGTAGAATCATAAAATAGAGTAATGAAAATAGAAGATTTAAGCAATAACTAGGATTGCAAAGGGCTGGAATATTTACAGACATTTTCCATGGGAATTTAAGCCTAACTAGTTAGCTTAAACAGTGAACCTTTTTTTGCGGGATACACACATGGCAATTCTATGTGCAGTGTGCAGTGCACTCTTCCATCACAAGGCACGCGCTTGAAAACACTACAGCCAAAATGGGAGCCACCTAGAAGAACTACAATTTCTGGCTCATTTTTCCAAAAACCAGCCTGAAACTCTTTTTAAAGACTGTTGACATCTAGTGGAAGCCCTAGGGACTGCAATCGATACGATTTCTCCCTATTAGAAAAGTGCCAGCCATTGAAATCTGTGGTAGGATTTTTTTTTTTAATTGGGGGGTTGTCCTCGGGGTTCGCCTGCCATTTCAGTTCTGTTATACTCAGACATTCTTTTAACAGTTTTAGACTGTTTTCTATCCAAATCTACCAATTATATGCATATCCTAGCTTCTGGGCCTGAGTAGCAGGCAGTTTACTTCAGGCACTCTATTCACCCGGACGTCAAAATACCGCCCCCTATCCCAAAGAAGTTTTAATATAACTGCTTAACTATTTATCTGTGCATGGAATTGTATTTGTTTTTTTTACTCCTTTTTGAAAAGATCTTTACAGGAAAATGCCAAGGGCACTATCTGATGTGTTGAGACATTTCACTGCATCTAATGTAGAAGGAAAAGCTGTGTACATTTGCAAATACTGTGCCAAATCATATGTGAAGAATGCAACAAAGATACAGAATCATCTGGCCAAGTGAATTAAGTTCTCTCAGCGCTCACGACAAGCAACTTCTGAAAAAAGTCACACTACTTCTATTCGAGGTGAAAATTATGAATCAGACACCTTATTGATAGCAGCAGCTCATGGTCCTCCTGGAATCAGAATACTTTTTGATTCAATGGAGGAACGTAGTCAGAGAAATGCTGATGTGTATGTCTTGCTCGAGCTGTGTATGTAACTGGTTCACCTCTGATGCTAACAGGCAATGTGTATTGGAAGAGATTTCTGAATGTTCTTCACCCAGCATACACCCCTCCAACCAGACATGCTTGATATACTCTTTTGCTGGATGCAGAGTTCAACAGAGTTCAAGTGGTCAAGCAAATCTTAGAGAAAGCAGACTGTATTGCAATCTTCTCTGGTGGGTGGTTCGTGGGCAAGGAATAATTAACCCACATCATTTCCACCCCTCAACTAGTATTCTACAAGAGCACAGACACCAGGGACAACAGACACACCGGTCTCTACATTGCAGATGAGCTGAAGGCAGTCATCAATGACCTTGGACCACAGAAGGTATTTGCACTGGTGACAGACAAATCTATGAACATGAAGGCTGCTTGGTCTAAAGTGGAGGATTCCTACCCTCATGTCATACCCATTGGCTGTGCTGCTCATGCATTGAATCTTCTCCTCAAGGACATCATGGCACTGAAAACAATGGATACACTCTACAAGAGAGCCAAGGAAATGGTTAGGTATGTGAAGGGTCATCAAGTTATAGCAGAAATCAACCTCACTAAGCAAAGACAGAAGAATAAGAGCAGTGTGGAAGCTTCCCAGCAACACCCATTGGATTGGTGTTGTCATCATGTTTGACAGTCTGCTGGATGGGAAGGAGTCTCTCCAAGAAATAGCCATTTCACAGTTTGCCGATATGGACAGCCCCATCAAGAGGGTCCTCCTGGATGATGTATTTTGGGAGAGAGTGGTAAGCGGCCTGAATGTCCTGAAACCTATAGCAGTAGCCATTGCACGGATTGAGGGAGACAATGCCATCCTGTCTGATGTTCAGACTGTGCTTGCAGATGTAAGAGAAGAAATCCATACTGCCCTGCCCACTTCACTGTTGCTCCAAGCAGAGGAAACTGCAGTTCTGAAATACATCAAAAAGCGTAAAGACTTCTGCCTGAAGCCCATACACGCAGCAGAATACATGTTGTATGCTGGCAAGGGCATCCTGTCTGATGCAGAGATCAACAAGGCCTATTGTGTCATCACTACTGTGTCTCACCACCTTGGCCTGGATGAGGGTAATGCTCTTGGCAGTCTGGCGAAGTACACTTCCAAGCAAGGGCTTTGGGACGGAGATGCAATATGGCAGTCTTGCCGACATATCTCATCAGCCACCTGGTGGAAGGGACTTTGTGGATCTGAGGCTCTTTCCCCTGTTGCCTCCATCATCCTCCAAATCCCACCAACGTCAGCCACCTCAGAGGGCGACTGGTCTTAGTTTAGGGGGTACACACAAGAAAGCAACGCAACAGGCTGACCAATATAAGGGTTGAAAAATTGGTGGCAATCCGGGAAAATTTGAGGCTTTTTGAGTCTGACAACGAGCTATCCTCAACAAGGGTTGGAAAGTGACAGTGAAGATGAGGTCTCGGAGACTGATGTTCAAGAGGTGGACATTGAGGAGGTCCAGGGAGAAGACATGGAAGCCTGAGAGGAAGACAACCAAAGCTTTCATTTCTAGACTTTCATTTTAGAGTTGTATGTTGAAAACAGTTTTGGGAGATGCGATGGATCATTGAGGATCATTCAATATTCCCTTTCTTTAGTTGTTCAGTGAAATCATCTCATGTGAAGCGTCAACTCATTTAACTAAAGTTCAATTCGTATCTACATTGTTGTTTTTCTCTATCGGAAGGAATTAATCATTTGCAATAATGTCTACTTATGATAAGGTAAAAGGTTTATGTTTCTGTCTTCATATGATATGGTCAATATATCCAATGCAAAAAACATAATCTACGTTTAAATGGTATTAATATTAATTTGTATATATTTCTGTTAAATTCCCATATATGCCCGTTAATCCCCAAGGAAAGTTTCCACCCCTGAATATTCCCCAAAATGTGCAACCCTAGCAACAACACAAGGATAACCCTGATAAAAAAAGTTTCAAAACAAAGATTCATATTACATATTATCACAAAGCCCTGACCTCAATCCCAAAGAAAATTTGTGTACAGAACTGAAAAAATGTGTGCGAGTAAGGAGGCCTACAAACCTGACTCAGTTACACCAGCTCACCCAACTTATTGTGGGAAGCTTGTGGAAGGCTACCCAAAACGTTTGACCCAAGTTAAACATTTAAAGGCAATGCTACCAATTACTACGTAAACTTCTGACCCACTGGGAATGTGGTGAAAGAAATAAAAGCTGAAATGAATCATTCTCTCTACTATAATTCTGACATTTCACATTCTTAAAATAAAGTGATGATCCTAACTGACCTAAGACAGGGAATTTTTACTAGGATTAAATGTCAGGAATTTGAACGCTTCCGACTTCAACTGTAAACACATACAGTATACGCGTATGTTATGGTTCACTCTTAGTTTTCCTTATCTCCACTGTGGAATGTCCATGTTGATCCCCTTGGTTATCTTGGTCCTCTTGATCCATTCACCTGTCTTCTTTGTTAGTCAGGCCTGACCCCTTCAACCTGTAGTCTTTTCCTGTAATGTCATTTAATATGACTGAAAATGCAGAATTTTCTGCCTGGCCCCTTATAATAGTGTATAACAGACTCGTTAGAACTTTGACCACACACCCTCTAGACGGACTACATACACACTATCAAATCAAAACTGGAATTTTTCCTCAAAACAAAGGTTGTAAAAGTATGTTAGACATTTATAGGATGAATCAAACATAGTTTGATGTTTCTGTGACAAACAGCGAATTAGTTATTGATTTTTAACGCTTTAAATGGCATTTTATAGAATTTTAATGTATTTCATCAAGTCAAAACTGGACTTTCTACTCAAAACAAAGGTTGTAAAAGTATGCTAGACATTTATAGAATAAATCATATCTAGTTTGATGATTCTGTAAAAAACTGAATTAGTTATTAATTTTTAAATGGCTTTCGGCTAATGTCTGTTGAATGTATTTCTAGTAAATAAAAGCTGGACATTTTCCTCAAAACAGAGGTTGTAACAGTATGCTAGACATTTATAGAATGAATCAAACATAGTTTGATGTTTCTTTGACAAACAGTGAGTTAGTTATTGATTTTTACATTTTTAAATGGCTTTTGGTGAATGTTTGTTGGATGCCTGTTGGATGTCTGATGAATGTCTGTTGAATGTCTGTTGAATGTCCAAATGTGTGAATATAAAACCAATATTACCTCAGTTCGTGTGTTAACACCGCCAACAGAATTCTACTCTGTTGCACTCTTGACTCACCCTACAACAGCATCACAGACTCAATTTTGCAGAGTTAGATTTGTTTTGGTTTGTTGCATTGAAAAGTGGCTGATAAAATGTTCATTCAATTAAAGAAAAAACATTGAAATATATAGTGCAAACTAATGGGGTGAACTCAGTGAAGTTCAATCTCTTGTGTCTGCGCGGCATGGCATTTCCTCTGCTCGGCAGTCCTGGAAGAAGTGTTCGGCCACGCGTGCATCTTAGAGGGAACATTGGTGGACACCTGCTCATCGAAAATATTTCCAAAATCATGGTTATTAGTATGGAGTTGGTCCCCCCTGCTGTAACAGCCTCCACTCTTCTGGGGAGACTTTCCACTAGATGTTGGAACATTGCTGCAGGGACTTGCTTCCATTCAGCCACAAGAGCATTAGCGAGGTCGGGCACTGATGTTAGGCGATTAGGCCTGGCTTGCAGTCGCCATTCGACTGCATGTTCGATGGGGTTGAGGTCAGGGCTCTGTGCAGGCCAGTCAAGTTCTTCCACACCAATCTCAACAAACCATTTCTGTATGGACCTCGCTTTGTGCACGGGGGCATTGTCATTTTGTAACAGGAAAGATCCTTCCCAGAACTGTTGTCACAAAGCTGGAAGCCAGAATCACCTAATGCTGTAGCATTAAAGATTTCCCTTCATTGGAAGTAAAGGGCCTAGCCCGAACCATGAAAAACAGCCCCAGACCATTATTCCTCCTCCACCAAACTTTGCAGTTGGTCCTATGCATTAGTGCAGGTAGCGTTCTCCTGGCATTCGCCAAACCTAGATTCGTCCGTCGGACTACCAGATGGTGAAGCGTGATTCATCACTCCAGAGAATGCGTTTCCACTGCTTGAGAGTCCAATGGCGGCAAGCTTTACACCACTCCAGCCAACACTTGGCATTGTGCATAGTGCTCTTAGGCTTGTGTGCGACTGCTCTGCCATGGAAACCTATTTCATGAAGCTCCCGACTAACAGTCATTGCGCTGACAATGCTTCCAGGGGCAGCTTGGAACTCAGTAGTGAGTGTTGTAGACAAAGACAGACGATTTTTACGCATTACGCACTTCAGCACTTGGCAGTCTCGTTTTATGAGTTTGTGTGGCCTACCAATTCGCGGCTGAGCCGTTGTTGCTCCTAGTCGTTTCCACTTCACAATAACAGAACTTACAGTTGACTGGGGCAGCTCTAGCAGAGAAGAAATTTGACAAACTGACTTGTTGGAAAGGTGGCATCTCATGACGGTACCATTTTGAAAGTCTGAGCTTCAGTCAGGCCATTCTACTGTAAATGTTTGTCTATGTTTGATTTTATACACCTGTCAGCAACGGGTGTGGCTGAATTAGCCAAATCTACTCCACTAATTTGAAGGGGTGTTCACATACTTTGTACATATAGTGTATGTGTTGTTCTCAGGTGAACGAGACACCGGTGTCCTTTTAAAAGCCTTAGCTCTCTGTTTCAGTGGTGGTTTAGAGTGAGTCTCTGTCACTCGTCCTGCATTGTGTTTGTACCCCACTACTTCCCCCAGTTGATCACCACATAAGTCTCACTGCTGTTGCAGCTCTCTGGGAGCTGAGAGTTGGAGTGGAGCCACATAGAAAGGCTCAGTGTTCTCTCACCCGATCTGAAATCTCATGGGGTAAAGTGGCTCGTGGATTACTATTGATAATGCCAAGCCAGCTGATGGAGAGCAAGAGAATAGGGGTTGTAGGAGAGCAGGTCCTGCTTTTAGACACATTTGTCAGTGTCTTGGCATGTTGGTCTGAACGAAGTCCCTGTCTCAGTGCTTTTCAATTATGCTGTAGTAGCAACTCTGACTGCATCAGAAAATGAGTTCTACACTCCCCACACTGCCCTGGGCTAATGGATTAATTTATTGGACACTTGTCGTTATGTTATTGTATTAAGTGTCATTCGATTTTTACTCCTGAGTGAGTCTGAAAAATGTTCTTGGACAGATTCCCGCATCCTGAACACCATTAGCTAGCTAGCTAGCTAGCCCATCAAGATGACCAGTCTACAGCAGTAATGTTTATGGCAAAGCTAACTGCATAGTATCCTAACTGCTAATTGTCTATTAGGCAAAGACGGATGCCCATAATGGGACTCCAATAGTTATTCCAGCATCATCCCAGCTCTCTCATCTGTCCTGTTCTGACTGAACTCAAATGACTCCATGTAGAGCCACTCACTGAACTGCCAAATGGCTAAAGAAGCTTTCTAGAAATGACTTTGGATGTGTGTGTGTGTTTGCATTACAGGTTGAAGGAAGGAAAAGGGAAAGAGATAGTTAATGGCCAGCGGGGGAGCATTAGGAGATGATTAGTCTCTAGTCCCAGAGTTCCCAGAGTTCCCCACTCAGTCTGTGATCACCATGGCTGTTCCATTTAGTTCCGCCTCTGGGTCCCGGGGGTGTGACGAAACAGGCTAGGTTCAATAATAGTGCAGCTGAGATTGACCGTAAAGTAGAGCCCAACACACCCACCCCCAACCAGAGAGCGGATCAGTGAATAGACAGCATTGGATTGGCTGTAAACCCAATACTGTCAGACATGCATTATGGTGTAAATCTTTACTGGAGACTCTTCACAGCTGAATAGCCACACGTCACTCCTCATTCTTTACTGGTCGTCAAGCCAAACAGCTAGTTGGTGTCCTGTGGTCCTGCGACTCTTTGTCTCTGAGACAGCTAGGAATGGAATAAAACAGGCATGGAGCATTGATGTGGGTCAGGGGAATCAAAAGATTTCTTGATTGCTTTGACTGGGTTGTGTGTGTGTGTGTATGTGTGTGTGTGTGTGTGTGTGTGTGTCAGGGTTATTTTCCACCCATTTTCAACAGCGACCAGAGATCTATTGAAAGATCAAAGGTGAAGCCACCACCGTCTAATATCAATCAATCGATCAATACCAAGGATTTATGTACGTAGGATCCATTGATTCTAGTCAAGCATAGTCTCATCCCACCAAACAGTGCTGTTATTTACACACACAAATAGAGCTATTTGGATTTTAACTTCTCTTAGCTGAAATATGATTAAACCACCCCTGAAAGAATAATGAGTTGGCCGCCTGAGACGGGAACTCCTTCTCTCTCTCTGTCTGATATTCAAGTCTGTCATCATTACACTGGACTACTACCATATAGATATATTATCCCCTCCCGAATCCAACTACTACTACTGTTTCTGTTAATTAAAAATATTTGGGGTTGGAATTATTTGAATTATTTTCCACTTTTATGTCATCTGAGTCTTTCCATGACTGTTTCAGACAATGGATGAATTCAAAAGATATGACTTTGCATACGATGTGACAGGTTTTTGTACTTCAATAGTGTTCATCATTAAAAAAGAATTCAGATCAGCAACAAAATAATCTCTAGACTGATAATATGAATTGATACTTGAGTGATCTAGCTCTGTTGTTTGCAACAACACAAAAAATGTGCTATTATTTGCTACGATTTTTTGTGTTGGAGGCTCATCCGCTGCAAAATTTTATCAACTTCACACAGCTCTGACACACTTTTAGGCAACACTTTATCATTTCTCTTATACCACATTTTTGTGTCAAAAAACAGCACTATTCCTCAAGGCAATCCTTAAAGACGAGTCTTTAACTTTCTTTTAAGTTCCCCTCTTATAATCATTCAGTATTTTCTACACTCAAATCCAGGGCTACACACTTCAGACGACTTGTGCTGCTCATTGTCCCATTTTCTCTGTTTCTCCCATTTCTCCCTCCCTCCCTCCCTCCCTCCCTCTCCTCCCTCTCCTCCCTCTCCTCCCGCATCGTCTCTCTCAAGTTGAGAATCGCACACAGGCACACATGGATACATATTTTGCCCTCAGGCCATCATCCCCCTTACAACATCTCTCTCTGTGTGTCTCTTTCTCTCTCTCTCTCTGCCTGGTTTAATTTCCCCTCAGCAGGCCAGACAAACCCCTAGCAGCCCACAGTCACCAGGGACATTACCAGACACCCTCGCAATACACTATAGTTCCATCTCAAATGTATAGTGCAATACATTTGGGCCTTTGTCAAATGTAGTGCAAAAATGTAGTGTAGACTTTCTTTGGTCACTTTAAACCTGCTATAATGTTTCCCCTTAAACTAATCCCCCTCTACTACATCTCTCTGTGTAACACATTAAAACCCTTTTTGGGTAAATTCCTTGGTTGTGAGATCATTACTCAGAGAGCAGATGTCTGTGATGTTTTGATTCTCCCAGTGTGAATATAAGAGGCAAGGTTGTTACTGAGAGATAGCTGTACTTCCTTCTCTATTACTTTTCTATTTTACACTGACTTCAAGGTACACTATAATAAGTTGCTGTAAATTTACAACAAAATATCTACACTTAGCTACAGTAAGTGTCTCAGTGGCATTTCGCAACGCTGGTGCAATTTTACAATACAATTTCACAGTAAAGTACTGTAACACCTGTTTTGCTGGGACAGTAGCTTTTAAATGATGTCACATTCTATTTTCTGACTCAGCAAAACATCTGCTAAATGACCAAAATGTAAATGTAAAAATTAACAGTTGGGTACACTGCTGGGTATTATTCTAATGAGCTCCGCCCTCAAATTATTTGTATTTTGATTAAATTTGGCCTTGTTGGGGGCGGAGACCATTAGAATAATACTCAGCAGTGTGCTTGAAAGTGTTCATTTTAACATTTACATCTTGTTCATTTAGCAGATGCTTTTGTCCAGAGCAACTTACAGTCAGTGCATTGAACTAAGTTAGATAAACTACAACATATCCTAGTCATAGCAAGTAAAAATCCCCATAAATTTCCATCAGTTTAAGCTAGAGATATCTGCATGGGTTGTGTCTCTGCCCACCGAATCTGCCTATGTCGGCCTTCCACATCTGCGGTGGAAGGTGGCCAAGCTACAGTGGTGTTAATCAGACCATGAGACATCACAAAACTCGTTCTACTCACAAAAAAGGTCTGTAGTTTCCGAATAGTTTGGCATACAAACTACTATGACCACTATATGGAAAGTGTTTTTTTGCTGTTTTCCTCTACAACCCCAACATGCCCCACGGTACTCATCTGAAGGTAACCCATACAAATTAATGGAATTATGGGGGTTGTTTTGTGCCAACAAAAATAAGGGGTTAAATATGTAATTTCTTATATCTCCTACACACTTCAAAACCTTATTCCTTATGATTTATTTTTGACAATTCTTTTGCTATTTATGAATGTGTTATTCAATATGTTTCTATGAGCTATTGCAGTAAGGGCCAAATTCAGTATTATACACTACCATTCAAAAGTTTGGGGTCACATTTTTTTGTCCATTATAATAACATAACGGAGTCGCCTCTTCACTTTTGACGTTGAGACTGTTGTTTGCGGGTACTATTTATTTGCCAGTTGAGGACTTGTCATCTGTTTCTCAAACTAGACACTCTAATGTACTTGTCCTCTTGCTCTGTTGTGCACCGGGGCCTCCCACTCCTCTTTCTATTCTGGTTAGGGCCATTTTGCGCTGTTCTTTGAAGGGAGTGGTACACAGCGTTGAACGAGATCTTCAGTTTCTTGGCAATTTCTCGCATGGAATAGCCTTCATTTCTCAGAACAAGAATAGACTGACGAGATTCAGAAGAAAGTTGTTTGTTTCTGGGCATTTTCAGCCTGTAATGAAACCCACAAATGCTGATGCTCCAGGTACTCAACTAGTCTAAAGAAGGCCAGTTTAATTGCTTCTTTAATCAGGACGACAGTTTTCAGCTGTGCTAACTTAATTGCAAAAGGGTTTTCTAATGATCAATTAGGTTTTTGAAATTATAAACTTAGATTAGCGAACACAACGTGCCATTGGAACACAGGAGTGATGGTTGCTGATAATGGGCCTCTGCACGCCTATGTAGATATTCCATAAAAAATCCGCCATTTCCAGCTACAATAGTCATTTACAACATTAACAATGTTTACACTTTCTGATCAATTTGATGTTATTTTAATGGACAAAAAATTGTTGCTTTTCTTTCAAAAACAAGGACATTTCTAAGTGACCCCAAACTTTTGAACGGTAGCGTATATTGAAAGAAAAATATAAATGCAACATGTAAAGTGTTTCATCAGCTAAAATAAAAGATCCCAGAAATTGTCCATTTGCACAAAAAGCTTATTTCCATGTTAGTGAGCATTTCTTCTTTGCCAAGATAATCCATCCACCTGACAGGTGTGGCATATCAAGAAGATTATTAAAAAGCATGATCATTACACAGGTGCACCTTGTGCTGGGGACAATAAAAGGCCACTCTAAAATGTGAAGTTGTGTCACACAACACAATGCCACAGATGTATGAAGTTTTTTGAGGGAGCATGCAATTAGCATGCTGACTGCAGGAATATCCACCAGAGCTGTTGCCAGATAATTTCTCTACCATAAGCCGCCTCAAAAGTCGTTTTAGAGAATTTGGCTGTACGTCCAACCAGTCTCACAACCACAGACGATGTGTAACGACACCAGCCCAGGACTTCCACATCCAGCTTCGTCTGACACCAGCCACTCGGACAGCTGATGGAACTGTGGGTTTGAACAATGGAAGAATATCTGCACAAACTGTCAGAAACCATCTCATCTCATCGTCCTCACCAGGGTCTTGACCTGACTGCAGTTCAGCTTCGTAATCGACTTCAGTGGGCAAATGCTAACCTTTGATGGCCACTGGCAACCTGGAGAAATGTGCTCTTCAGGGATGAATCCCGGTTTCAAATCTACAGGGCAGATGGCGTGTATGGCGTCATGTGGCGGAGCGTTTTGCTGATGTCAACATTGTGTCCCATAGTGAAGGTGGGGTTATGGTATGGGCAGGCATAATCTGCTGACAACAAACACAATTGCATTTTCTTAATGGCAATTTGAATGCACAGATATACCGTGACGAGATTCTGAGGACCATTGTCGTGCCATTCATCACCTCCATCACCTCATGTTTCAGCATGATAATGCATGGCCCCATGTCACAAGGATCTGTGCTCAATTCCTGGAAGCTAAAAATGTCCCAGTTCTTCCATGGCCTGCATACTCACCAGACATGTCAGCCTTTGAGCGTGTTCGGGACGCTCTTGATCGCCATGTATGACAGCATGTTCCAGTTCCCGCCAATATCCAGCAACTTCGCACAGCCATTGAAGAGGATTGGGACAAGATTCAACAGGCCATAATCAACAGCCTGATCAATTCTATGAGAAGGAGATGAGGCAAATGATGTTCACACCAGATACTGACTGGTTTTCTGATCCACACCATACCTTTTCTTTAAGGTATCTGTGACCAACTGATGCATATCTGTATTCCCAGTCATGTGAAATCCATAGATTAGGCCCTAAAGAATGTATTTAAATTGACAGATTTCCTTATATGTAATTCAGTAAAATCTTTGAAATTGTTGCATTGTTGCGTCAATATTTATCTTCAGAGTATATACAATATATATATAGACACAAGAGCATTAATGAGGTTGGGCATTGATGTTGGGCGATTAGGCCTGGCTTGCAGTCGGCATTCCAATTCATTCCAAAGATGTTCGTTGAGGTCAGGGCTCTGTGCAGGCCAGTCAAGTTATTCCACACTGATCTCGACAAACCTCAACAAACCATTTCTGTATGGACCTCGCTTTGTGCACGGGGGCATTGTCATGCTGAAACAGGAAAGGGCCTTCTCCAAACTGTTGCCACAAAGTTGGAAGCACGGGCTTCAGCTCTCGCGGTCCCGTTCTGTGAGCTTGTGTCCCACACTAAGCTGCTGAGCCGTTGTTTCTCCTAGACATTTCCACTTAGCAATAACAGCACTTACAGTTGACCGGGGCAGCTCTAGCAGGGCAAACATTTGACGAACTGACTTGTTGGAGAGGTGGCATCCTATGACGGTTCCACATTGAAAGTCACTGAGTTCTTCCATAAGGCCATTCTACTGCCAATGTTTCTGCCAAGATTGCATGGCTGTGTGCTCGATGTCATACACCTGTCAGCAACGGCTGTGGCTGATATAGCCTAATACACACATTTGAAGGGGTGTCCACATACTTTTATATATGTTACATGTAGAAAATAGAAAATGCACGTTTTCTAATCAAACTTTTACAAAATGAATGAATTGTATTGTAGTGCAGGTGAGTGAAATACAAATGACAAAATATGTATTGAAACAATTAAAATAGAAACCCTGCTCGTCGCTGGCACTACCTGCACTGAATATCAAACAGTTGACTAACCACTGTAAATCTAACAGTTGACTAACCACTGTAAATCTAACAGTTGACTAACCACGGTAAATCTAACAGTTGACTAACCATGGTAAATCTAACAGTTGACTAACCACTGTAAATCTAACAGTTGACTAACCACTGTAAATCTAACAGTTGACTAACCACTGTAAATCTAACAGTTGACTAACCACTGTAAATCTAACAGTTGACTAACCACTGTAAATCTAACAGTTGACTAACCACTGTAAATCTAACAGTTGACTAACCACTGTAAATCTAACAGTTGACTAACCACTGTAAATCTAACAGTTGACTAACCACTGTAAATCTAACAGTTGACTAACCACTGTAAATCTAACAGTTGACTAACCACTGTAAATCTAACAGTTGACTAACCACTGTAAATCTAACAGTTGACTAACCACTGTAAATCTAACAGTTGACTAACCACTGTAAATCTAACAGTTGACTAACCACTGTAAATCTAACAGTTGACTAACCACTGTAAATCTAACAGTTGACTAACCACTGTAAATCTAACAGTTGACTAACCACTGTAAATCTAACAGTTGACTAACCACTGTAAATCTAACAGTTGACTAACCACTGTAAATCTAACAGTTGACTAACCACTGTAAATCTAACAGTTGACTAACCACTGACTAAATCTAACAGTTGACTAACCACTGTAAATCTAACAGTTGACTAACCACTGTAAATCTAACAGTTGACTAACCACTGTAAATCTAACAGTTGACTAACCACTGTAAATCTAACAGTTGACTAACCACTGTAAATCTAACAGTTGACTAACCACTGTAAATCTAACAGTTGACTAACCACGGTAAATCTAACAGTTGACTAACCACTGTAAATCTAACAGTTGACTAACCACTGTAAATCTAACAGTTGACTAACCACTGTAAATCTAACAGTTGACTAACCACTGTAAATCTAACAGTTGACTAACCACTGTAAATCTAACAGTTGACTAACCACTGTAAATCTAACAGTTGACTAACCACGGTAAATCTAAAAGTTGACTAACCACTGTATCTCTCTCTCTCTCTCTCACTCTCTCGCTCTCTCTCTCTCTCTCTCCCCCGCACGCACGCATGCACGCATGCACACACAGACACACACAACCACTCACAGTTCTAGTTACACACACACAGGGTTCCATACCTAAAAGGTCCCCACGCCAGTGTGTAAATGTGTGCCCACTAACCCATATCCATCATGATTAAAACAGTGCGTCAGGTATGGGAATGACTCTAGAGATTCTGTCTGTGTGGTGTAGATTAGCTCTAAGTGTTTTACCTCTCTGCTGCCGCCTGGATGGTAATACATTAGAGCAGACTTACTGTATGTCCACAGTGGATTCGGAAAGAAGTGAGGATGGCTATAAATTGTGGTGCTGAAATCAGTAGCAGTCTAAGAAATGAATCTATCACCTGCAGAGTGAGCCTCTGTCAGAGTTACTGTAGAGATACTAGAGTTGGAAGAGGGCTCTGACACTGCACCTCTGTAGCAATCTATCAACTCTCTCCTACAGTGCATAGCCACACACTCAGTGATCTGATGGGATCTCTCGTGGCGTCTCGCACAATGTATTATACTATTGCAGGCAGCGTTCTGCCTGTAGCCCTGTAGACAACTACACATGACATCTAAACCAGGCAGTTATGATTCCACACCTGTGGGACGACTGTAAATCTGTGGCCACAGCCCCATCCCCAAATAGTGCACCACTTATGAAAGGCTCTGTATATGTAATAGGGTGTGAGACATGGTCTGTGTACTAGTGTCGTGTTCACATGCAAGTCGGAACTAGGAAACTCGAAAATGTCAGTTTCCTAGTTCCGACTAGCATGTGAACGCGACACTCCTCTCCCCTTTCCTTCTCCTTCTCCTCCACTCCCCTTCCTCTTCTCTTCCTCTCTTCTTCTTTCCCAGCAGTAGCCCTTTAATTGGCTGCAGCAGGAGACTGGGGATGACAGGCTAGCTGGCCTCATTGGGACAGGCTGTCGATCAGAGGAGAAGGGGCCTAAGGCTGTCTTACACACACAGCAGACGGACGGATGGATGCACACACGCATGCAAACACCCCCTCCCCCCCACACACACACACACACACACACACACACACACACACACACACACACCCAGCAGCGGGCAGGCAGTTCTCTTCACCTGCCAGTGGACCTGTGGGACTCTAATCCTCAGGCTTCTCTCTCTACCGCAGTACCACTGAACAATGGCTGCTTTCACCGTCAACCCCTACACACGCACGCATGCACACACACACACACACACTCACACTGCTGACAGACCCTGTGTGGTGAGCCAGCTTTCCAGGTCCCGTAAGAGCTGACTGGTTAACTACTGTGGGATTTCTCTAAACATCAAATCCGGCTCTGCTACTTGCGTGCGTCTGTGTGTGTCTGTGCATGTGTGTACTTGTGTGTGTGTGTGTTCCTATGCGTGTGTGTGTGTGTGTGTGTGTGTGTGTGCCTGTCCGTGTCCGTGTCCATTCCTGTGTGTGTGTGAGTATGCACATTTCTGTGTGCAAGTTATCCTCCCTCTCATGCGAAAGCAGTAGAGACAGTAAAAGGCTTACACATATCTGTACATTACATCTAATAGCTCATGATGAAACATTGTGTACGTTAAGGGAATATCCTCTCTCTGCAATGCATGAATAATGTATTACAGATCATAAATAGTAATGCCAGCCAGCTGAAATGTAATCGTCTTCATATGTATAGGGGATATGGGATCTGGTTGCTCTTCCATTAAAAAACGGGTAGTGTACACAGAGAAAAACTCTGTTAGAAGATCAATTGGCCGTTTAATTCCTCTGGTTAATATCATATAAATATATATTTTAAATCCATAACAGCTGGAGTGAGTCATTGAAGCAGAGAAAAGCAAGGCAGGATATCCCCATGGATGTTCTGTTGGCCTGGGTCCAGGTCTTTGCGCTCCAGACAGATTGCGGGTGCAGTGGAGCTGTCTTGTACTGTTCTTAAAAGTAACACTTCACCTCTATTCTATCAGAACTGATTAGGACTGCCTCATATTTTGCTCACCTCAAAGGTCCATAACGGACAAGGGTTCACTGCTATCCACTGACTGGTTGTAAGCAATCTTGATACAGCGATTCTGTTCTATTTTATTCCACTATTTCTTTCAACAGGCCACCAGTCTCTCCAGTGGTCCTGTGTGTCTGTTGGTTCTCTGGTACTGCAGGAGCTTTCCTCTACTTTGATGTCCCTCTCGTCTATAGAGGTGACTGTCCCGTTCACTTCAGTCCAAGGATCAAACAGTTCTCCTCTCATCAGCAGCATGTGGACTCCTCATCCTGAGGACGGGACAGGTAAGCAAGTGTCAGCCACTCCAGATGGCACGCATGCAAGCAAGCACGTAAACACACACACACACATCAACACACACACACACACACATGGCAGGCAACTTCAGATGGTCTGTCACACATCATAATGAGCGAATGCACACACACTCTGCCAAAAAAAACAAGCTATGAAACATTTTTTCGTCTGTTTAACTTGTTTTTCTCCAGCTTACACACACGGGAAAGTAGAGGCACTTACTGTATGTGATAAAACAATCAAGGGAAAGCCTCCAAGTCACGCTCTCACAGACATACACACTCCCATCTCCATCTGTCTCTCTCTGTTTCACTCTCTCTCTCTCGCCACTCTCTTTCTCAGTGTAAAACTTGAAGTGTTGACTGTCTCCACAGGGACCCTGCATGTAATGGAAATTGAATCCCAGAGTGATATGCGCTTCAACTCCAGACCACCATGGTGTGTGTTTATATCAAAACATATCATTCAGTTTGGCAAGTAAGTTGTGGAAACTGATATGGAGTGGTCTAGCTGCTTGTTTTTATCTGGATTTTTTCTGAAAGTATACCTTTATGTAATGCCCCCCCCCAACACACACACACACACACTCACACGAAGGCAAAAACACACACTCACAAACACAGTCGTGTACAGCAAACCTTGAGGACCCACAATTCATTCCCATTCAAAATCCTATTTTCTCTAACCCCTAACCCTAAACCTAACCCTAGCTCCTAACCCTAACTCCTAACCCTAACCCTCAATGTAATTCTCACCTTGACCCTAGACCCCCTAGAAATAGCATTTGACCTTGTGGGGACTAACAAAATGTCCCCAGTTCGTCAAATGTTTGTTTGTTTACATTTCTTGTGGGGACTTCTGGTCCCACACACACTTTCACGGTTATAGAAATTAACTGTTGTTCCATCTCCAACGTCAAAACTCCATTAGGTTGCAATTGAATACTGCAGCAAAAGAGGATATTGACAATGGTCCTCGTGAGGTATGTAGGACTCCTTTGGATTTCCATAAAAAGAAGGAGAAAACACTTCTCATCTGTATGGTAGGCTAAGTGACTAATGTGATACGCTTCTGCCTGTAATATTTGATTTGGATTTAGTTGGGCGGGGTCAAGTTTACAGTCGGGTCCCAGGGGGTTGTCACTGGTTACCACAGGCACAAAGTCATAAACCTCTCCTATTTCTTATTTCTTATTTCCTATTTCTTAAATGTATATTCTTAAAATCTTCTTAACCCTAACCACACTGCTAACCTTATGCTTGACCCTAACCTTAAATCAAGACCAAAAATGGCAACAATATTGCCGATGTTGACTTGGAGGCTGTGGTAGCTAGTGGAAACTGGCCCTGTACCTCAATGGTCGGGCCCTGGTGAGGACGCTGTGTTGGATGCTAAACTGTTTCCTTCCTCCTCCTCCTCTGCTGCTCCTATGGGGAGATCTCAATGGAAGTGACACTGAATTTATTATGACTGAGCTCTCTCCGGAGCCTGGAGAGGAGAGGGTATGCTCTGACCATATCCCCGGGCTTGGAGAGAAAATGACTGCACTGCAAATCGTTCCTCGGTGTAGCACAGAGATTGTGTCAATGAGGGGAGTCTGGAGACCCAATGTCCACTGTGCATCGTTTGGAGAGAATGCTCCATTACCTGGTTCAACAAAGGCCCATGCAGGGAAGTTTGTGCCCCCCCCCATCTCCAAAAGGTTACTGGACAGAGTTTAGGCCCTAATCTATGGATTTCACATGACTGGGCAGGGGTGCAGCCCACCCATTGGGGAGCCAAGCCCAGCCAATCAGAATACGTTTTTCACCACAAAAGGGCTTTATTACAGACATAAATAGTCCTGTGTGGATCAGTTGGTAGGGCATGGTGCATGAAATGTCAGGGTTGTTTGTTTGATTCCCACAGGTGACCAGCATGAAAATGTATGCACTTGCAGATAAGAGCATCTGCTAAATGACAAAAATCTAAATACTCGGGTGACTGGTCTCTGAATATTCCTCAGGTGGAGGGCTTGTGTGGTTACATGTGGTCTGCAGTTGTGAGGCTAGTTGGAAGTACTGCCAAATTCTCTAAAACAATGTTGGAGGCGGCTTATTGTAGAGAAATGAACATTCGATGCTCTGGTGGACATCCCTGCAGTCAGCATGCCAATTGCATGCTCTCTCAAAAAGTGTGATGTGTGACACAACCGCACATTTTAAAGTGGCCTTTTATTGTTCCCAGCACAAGGTGCACCTGTGTAATGATAATGTCATTTAATCAGCTTCTTTGTATGCCACGCCTGTCAGGTGGATTGATTATCTTGGCGAAGGAGAAATGTTCACAAATAGGGATGTGAATAAATGTGTGTCAAAAATGTCGAGAAATAAGCTTTTTGTGTGTATGGAAAATGTCTGGGATATTTTATTTCAGCTCATGAAACCAACACTTTACATGTTGCGTTTATATTTTTGTTCACCAAACAGACATGTTGGTCATTATGTATCATGTATCCAGTGCTCGTTTGGACTGTGCCATTCTGCCTTGCAGTTACCTGTCCATAGGTTTGAGTAGTGTGTGCGTTTAAGGGGAGTGGTTTACGGAGTTACTGGTTTGAGGAATGTGTCGCGAGCGTGATTTAAAATGTTGAGACAAGAACAAGCAGAACGGTGTGTCGCGAAGACGCCCCATAGGCACGTCTCTCTCCTCTATTGCGCATTAACTCAAGCCAATTCATGTGCACTATTTGTTTAATTGTGTCAATTGTTTGACAATGTTTTCAGTGCCCTGTGAAATATATATTCATCAGTAAAATATCCCAACACATTACCCCAATAATTTAGAATGTTTGGTTACTGAAATGTTGATAATTCATTAAAATATAATATACAGTACATTCATACCATTCTCAATCTCCATGTGGAAACATAGTTCGGAGAGCTCACACACTATACAGAACGTTTGGTTTATTTAATTGCAATTTCTTCTTGTCATTGTTTGGAGAGCAGATGTCCTGTTTCTCCGTCATGTTTAATGTTGTGTGAACGCACGTGCTTTAGCACACATAGATATACTTGTACCTGGCCTGTGCGCCAAGAATAGGCGTGGCCAAATGTATTTGAGTGCCGGTTCGGGGACCGTTGTAGTTAATTCACTTTTGGGTAACTCAAGTGGAGTCTGTCTGAGCCTGGTAGACGCCACCGGTGCTTAACCTCTTGATGCTACCCATCCCGGATGCCGATCGTGACTACAGCTCAAGCTCATTAGCATAACGCAAAATGTGAAAAAATATTCTTAGACATATTTAACCTCCACACCTACACAAGTCCAATAGCTCAAATGAAAGATAAACACCTTGTTCATCTACCCAGCAAGTCAGATTTCTAAAATGTTTTACGGCGAAAACATAGCACACATTTATATTAGACCACCACCGAAACAAAATGCAAGCGGCGGCCATTTTGTCCCAGAAAATATAAAATTTAAAAGTAGGATTAAAAAATAAATAATTCACTAACCTTTTGAAAATCTTCATCAGATGACAGTAATATTACATGTTACACAGTACATTTTTTTTTTTCAATAATATGCCATTAATATCCATAAATCTCTGTTTACAATGACGACATTTCAAAAATGCTACTCAAAATGTCCGGAGAAATTATGATAGCTCGGACAGATAACGTCAGATAACAAGCAATAAACATGACTAAATATACATGTTCTACATATAGTTACAAAGATACACTTCTTCTTAATACAACCGCTGTGTTACATTTATTTTTAACGTTACAGAATTCGTTCACTAGTCTATGCTATGAGTCGGCGCTCAGATATTAGCAGTGTCTCCTCTACGTTTGGAGTCCACAGAAACCCAAAATAACCACATAAATATTCCCTTACCGTTGATGTTCTTCGATCAGAAGACGTAGAAGGAGTCATACTTACCCAATACATCGTTTGGTTTCAAGTTGTGCGTCTTTGTATTAGCATATGCTAACAGCTTCAGCTGAAATGCACCCAAAATAACTTCTGCTCCTTCTGGTCCCGCACTCTTGCGCAATCAAACTTCAAAATTACATATTATATGTTGACTAAACTGGTCAAACTAAGTGCAGAATCGAGCAAAATGATGTTTTTATCATGTAAAACAATGATCATCACGAACAAACGAACCGGCTTCAACTGGTGTCTATTGGAAAAGAACGTTCCCCAAATCGGCATTAACTCGCCAATAGAGTGCATGTATGTGAGAGTGAACCGGGCATTTTCGCCCGCCAAAGGATGAGGGAGCGCGCAATTCAAACAATGAACGTGCCAATTGAAAGCAGACATCGCGCTGAACAAATACATACTGTTCCCAGATCGGTAGCTGCCTGGGAAGGGTGGGGGCGATGACGTCAAAGTTGACCCAACTTTTCTCTTGACAAGAGAGAGTTTGGGAGAAAGGCTGCCCTGAGAGTTCTGCTTTACATACAGACATAATTTAAACGGTTTTAGAAACTTTAGAGTGTTTTCTATTCAATAATTATTATTATATGCATATATTAGCAATTTTGGAAAAAATATTTTCAGTTTACTATGGGCACGCACTTCCTCCAACGGGGGGTAACAGTATTGAGCCATAAGCTCAAGAGGTTAATTGGTTAAGACAGGTTTTGTTTGATGAGAGGCTTTTTCTTTTGAATGCTGACACTTTCAACTCAGAACTTTGTATGTACATTACATCTGTAAACATCACCATCATCTTCGCAACACCAGCGCAGTGTAAATAAATCCAACACTCATTTGCACCTCTACCTGCCTGCCTATTAGGCCCCCACTTTATCCTGATGCAGTGGAGCAGAGATGTCGCTCCAACCTGTCACTTCAAAGGCACTCAATGATCTCGGAGTCTCTGCATTTGAACTCTATGCTTATTGTGATATGGCATGATATAAACAGAATTCAATGTAATTCCAATGCAAGAACCCCCCCCAAAAAAAAAAAAAAAATGTGTCCCCTCGCCAATTTCAACTGTCCCCTTAGTGACTTTATCCTGCTTCGGTTCTGACACGCAAGCACCCACATAGCAAATTCTCCAGTGTTAAATCAACACTGACAGTATTACATTTAACACTCGGCCAGTGTCTATACGGGTCCACACTTTTTAGTGTTAAATTAACACAGTGCTGACGCCATTATGCGCCGATATCAGATTTGTATGCCTTTCCTAAGCGTGCCTTTCCTACGCAGTATTTGGAATTCAGACTTACCTTATTCAGTCTCATAACATGCACTGCAGTTGTGGCTAACTTGTGTGATCTGAATAAAAAATGCTTTCCCGTGGAGTTTTCATTCAATAGGGTTTTCAGTACATATATCTTTAAACCATCCCTTTAAATACGGTGTAACTTTTAGTTTGAATTTTGTCGACAGACTCACCAGAATATATCGAGAGAACGGGTTCAGAATATTAGGGATCAATGAAAGAAAGCCATCCAAATATGTCTGTCTCTGTTTTGGCACCAATTGGTAGATACATTTTTTTACTGATCTTTAGGTTCAGGAAATTATTCATGAATGAATGTATTAACCTTTCTGCATGAAAATAAGAAAATCGGTGATTTGACTCATTCTGAATATTGCCACATCCGGTTCTTCAACCCATGGTAATGTTGGAAGATTAATGTACATATCATTATAATATGGAAAATAGTGCACAATAGTTGGCTATATCCTTGCCTATTGCCTGTAGTATTATAGAATTATTGATGACAATGGCAAGTATTGTTATGGCTTGGTATGCGCTCCGCTCCATAAGGATTTAATTAGCCTACTTATCTAGCCTAAATCAAATGTTACTAATGATCCTCAGCAACAAACACACAGCCCTGATGGTGTTTACAGAAGTGACAAATGAATGTAAATGAAATAATGGAATTAAAAGTTAAAAGGCCGCACCTGAAAGTGAAAAGGCCGTACAATTTAAATTCTGCATAAGGGCACAGCCTTTCATAAGCTTTACTGTGGGAAAGTTGGTATGCTTCAGTTTGTTGCCATATGGCTGGTTTCAAATTTGACCCCAGTGATTACGGATAGAAAATTGAGCAGTATTACCTAGTGTTGATTTTTCAGTGTAACATATATAGTGTTTGTTCAAGAGTTTAATTAAATCTGTAAGAGTAGTGTAAAGTAACCCCAGTGTTGGTGTTAATAACCAGTGTTGAGAGCGAGAGTGTTATTGTGTCAGCTTTACTGTGGGGAGTAAAACATTCCCCATCAAAACCACACACATCATTATAATATTTCACAGCATAATCTACCGCAGTAAGATTTTGGGGAATTGTTTTTAATACCTGTGTTGTTGCATGTACAGTGGGGCAAAAAAGTATTTAGTCAGCCACCAATTGTGCAAGTTCTCCCACTTAAAAATATGAGAGAGGCCTGTAATTTTCATCATAGGTACACTTCAACTATGACAGACAAAATGAGGGGGAAAAATCCAGAAAATCACATTGTAGGATTTTGATTTATTTGCAAATTATGGTGGAAAATAAGCATTTGGTCACCTACAAACAAGCAAGATTTCTGGCTCTCACAGACCTGTAACTTCTTCTTTAAGAGGCTCCTCTGTCCTCCACTCATTACCTGTATTAATGGCACCTGTTTGAACTTGTTATCAGTATAAAAGACACTTGCCCCACTGATTATTGATTGATTCATTAATCATTAATGCGGCACAAAGATAAATAACATACATTTTTCTAAACTAATCCAATAATTTAGTTAGATTTATTGCACCCATTACTGAAATGGCTGTTCCAGTTAAAATGGTTTAGGTAGACTCCTTTTTACAATATTTCTAACCCTGAGTCATTCTGAGTACAGATTGAGGGTGAATTAAAAAGTTAAATTGAGGCCTCCCGCATGGCGCAGTGGCCTCCCGCGTGGCGCAAGGCACTGCTAGCAGTATCACTAGAGATCCTGGATTGAGTCCTATGGAACGCCGTTTGGGTTGTGAAGCACATGGTCAAAACATGGTCTTTTTAATGCTACGCTTGTGAAGTAAGTAGGTGCAGGCGCTAAATTAACACATGCATGCATTAAGTTAACGTCCTCACTCGCTAAATGAACGCCTACACGTGTCAAATAAGCGCTTGCAGGCGGTCCAACATGTACTAAATAAACGGCTGCCAGCGGTCCTGCACACATCAAATTAACACCTACAGCTGCTAAATATACACCTACACACGCTACCTTAAAGCATTCTTTAATATGCAAATATTACCAGCCAATTTCACTAGATCTTCCTTTCAATCCGATTTCACAGTTTGAGGGAACGGTTTTGTCTTTTAAAATTGTTACTGATTCATAAAGTTTATCAGCTAGTTTACAGTGGAAGGATCTGTTTCTCATCACTGGCTATAACATTCAGCTAACATTAATCTAGCACCAGGATCAGCAGTGCTTAGCATAAGCTAAGTCAGATACTGGCCAGCTAATTTAGTTAACGTCGGTAGCCTCGAACCCCAGACATATCATATCATATAGTTAGCATCAAACTTTGCCCGGCCATACTGCTAGCCGCAGTGAAATGCGCCTCTTGTGTTTTATTAATAGCCCTGCTGAAAAAACATGTCAACTATAACAGCCATGGAAACACATTGGACTATGTTAATACTATCAAGGTAAATTACACACTAGCAAGATTGTTGCTTGAATGCAGGTCCAGGCATACAAAACGCTAATCCTTTGTTGTCAATTTCTGGACTAGGTTGTCTTTATTTTGCTTAATAATTGACTAAAGACAGGCTACCTAAATGTGACTTATCGGCTAGTACTGAAGCAAGACTAGTTTTTGTGTTACAGTTTTAGAACAAAACCTTGTATTTAAGCAAAACAACAGCTGAAGGTAGGCAACTTCTTCAGCCTGACTGGCTGACATCTCAATACTAGCGATTAGCATTAAGACACTGAAAAGCTCACATGAAACAAATTTGGCCAGCGACAACCTTGTAAAACCTTTGCTAACATCTACAACATATCAGCTTTTGAACAGAGTAGACTTCCATGTGCACGTTCACTTCACTTTTGTAATATTTACATTCCATCGAAGCCTATTCAGGTAAAATAACAACTTCAGGCATATACCCAGAACTATATAGCACTGCTTCAAAGGAATAGGGTTCCCATTCCTTCTGCTTTATTTTCACACAATTGTGTCTTGCAGAAGGGAACCATGAATAGGAGCTTGGAGTGGGCAAGGGGGAGGCTGATGAAGCAGAGAAGATCGGATTCATCCAGTATCACAGTTAATTCTGGTGATTCTCCCCTGGTTGGCATGCACAACACCGCAAGATATGCAACATTAAGCCCAATCAAATATCCAATGTTATTAAAACATGAAGCCCAATCTACGGTCAAGCAACATTTTAATGTCAGTTGTGTGTTAATATTATGAACCACAAACAATCTATGGTTCTTGGAGTCAATTAATCAATTGAAAGTGACTACAATTAGAGATGATTTTAAAACCACTGTGCCAGTAAAGATGACAAAAAAAGGAGTCTTAAAAAAAAAGAAATCGGACACTTCAGTCCGACACTCTCGTTAATGTTTGACGTCAGGCAGAACGTCTTCATCTCACCGTAGGATGGGGAGCCGCCGATTGGCATTTTTGACAGCGGTGTCCGTGTGGGTGTGCCAGGAAAGGACGTTAGAAGTTAGGTCCCCATGATATCGAACCTTCTTAACATTTCCACTGCAGCCAAGTCGATTTAAAAAACTGGAACAATAGATGGCACACGGTAGAACAAAAATTTACTGGACCAGCTCCAGTATGCCTATTGTCCCAACAAATGTGTCAATTATGCACTTTACATACGTAAGAGTGTGCTTTCTTTTATAGCTCTGCTTTCAACACCATCCTGACCCACAAACTGGTTAGCAGACTCATGCCTCTGGGTGTAAGCACTGTAAAAACAAATTCAATTTTTTTAAACATTATCACAAGAATGTGTATCCCCAGAATGGACCCAACACCTAAACATGCTGACAACACTACCAAGGTACACCTGATCACTAGTGATCATGAGTACATGAAGGAGCTGTGGGACCTGACACGACGGTGATAGGACAACAGCCTCGGCGTAAGCAAAACAAAGTAGATGGTGAGACTTAATGACCTTTCTCCCATCTACTTTACATTGACATAGATGATCAGCAGCTTCAAGATTCTGGGCACCCAGATATCCTTTTCTGCCTTTTTAGTCACATCACTCAAAAAAAGTCCCACCAGCGCTTCTCCACTACCCTCATCAACTTGCTGCACCACAACCTATATACCAACTACAGTGTCTGTTTTAATTGCCATAACACATGTAAATGAAATGTTGTCCATATTTACTGTTAGATGTATTTATGGTAACATTGCACATATTGTAACATTATAGTCCCTTGACATACATGACTTAACTACTTTGCATAATTCTCAGTTTACCAACTAAGAAATCATACATGTATTAAAATATTAAACCTGCATTATGTATTACTGTGTCCAATTGATTCTGGTTGGTTGTAATGTTTTTGAAAACTTCACTACAAAACTTTTCTTTTTCTGATGGCCAATCCTGTCGCAAACTTTCCTAATATCAATCTTTTTGGGACACATCACCAATTAACATTGGCTGCAGTATTACGAACTTTACTAGGTAGTCATACAATAAACATTTTGGATTAGTCCCCTTAAATTAATTCTCTTTAAATCAAATCAAATTTTATTTGTCACATGCGCTGAATACAACAGCTGTAGACCTTACAGTGAAATGCTTACTTACAAGCCCTTAACCAACAATTCAGTTGTAAGAAAAATACCTAAAAAACAACATTAAAGTAACAGATAATTAAAGTGCAGCAGTAAAATAACAATAGCGAGGGGGGGATGCAAATAGTCTGGGTAGGCATTTGATTAGATGTCCAGTAGACTTACGGCTTGGGAGTAGAAGCTGTATAGAAGCCTCTTGGACCTAGACTTGGCTTCTCAGACTTCTCTGAAGAGGCTTGAGTGTCTTCATGTAAGGCAGGAGACCTAAACACGCCAGACCCTCTTTGAATCTATAAAGTTAAAAAAGTCACAAAGTATTTGCCCTGAAGAATTCAACTCAACTTATGAGATTCCTTAGATATATGGAATCTCAGTGCTCAAGCGCATCCCGTAGCCTGCTTTCTAAGTAGAACTTTGTGGCTGACTCCACCAGGGCGTCACTCTCCAATGTATCGCACTGAACCCAACATGACCAGTTGTTCGGAGGCTTCCATGACCGCCAATTGTGCCTAGTCAACAGTTTGTGCTAACTGGATCTTAGATAGTTCAATAGTTAACAGTGTTTTGTGACAAATTAGCAAAACGATAAACTGATTATCACTACCCTGAAACATTTTAAACTTCAACTTCAATGCAGTAGGGAAGTCCCAAGGATCCCGGACAGCATTGGTGAATGGAGATTGGAAGTCATTTAATGCCTCTCTCTCTCTATTTCTCTTTCCATCCCGACTAGTAAATTAACTGATAATAAGACTCCACCATTTACAGTACATTTCAATGGACGGTGCTGGTTGGTAAAACATGTACCTGAGATGGAGGTTATCATCATGTCAACTCAAGGTCTACTGCACATTAGCTTGAGGCTACAATCATCACCCTGAACCCAGGTGATGATTCTTCGGTATGTGTTGCAGTTGACGTTGATACCTTATCCATGCACAAACACAAGCATAACCACTCACTCTCACTGCTCTAACCAGTTGAAAGGGTTTCATATTCAGACAAACCCAGATGCCAGTCTCCACTGCGTAACTCAAAGTGTTAGAGTTTGTGAACCGTGGGCATACCACACAGATGGAACACTCTGCCAATCTGCTTTGTGAGTCAGTAAGTGCAAATAATTATAGTGAATAATCTGGGCTGCGTTGGCTGGATGTGTGCTAGAGGCAGAGGCAAAGTTATACACTTTGGAGAGGAGAGGACTGCATTCCATTTGGAGGAATCTCAAGAGACAACTCTGACTGATGGGAGTGGCTAATATGAGATGAGAGGAGATCTCACCTGCCAAGCACACTAATTAGACTTTCTAATCTACAACCAGACATCGTAAGGCTGATTTTATCAGAGAATGAGGTGTGTGATAATAATACAACTGCAGGGTTATGCGTATGGTACAACAACTTACCCCTGACAGATGTCTATGACGCAATTCAGTGCAACAGACAGAGAGGTGATGATGTGAGACTAATGATGATCTTCCTCTCATTATTACCATCAGTGGTTTCTCACGAGACATGAGTAAAAAGGTGTTCATTTCTCCCCACACAGCTTTTGACGCAGGCTATCATTCAGCCATTAGATTTGCAAGAAGACACAAACCCTCCCGTTCCGCTTGTTTACACTGAGCTGCACTGGTGTCGGAAATAATCATGGTTACATTAAGACACCGTGGAGACGGAGTGAGATGTGAAGTTCACAGGAGCATATCGAATTGGGTGTCAAATTAAAGCTCAGAGGTAAGGTATATTTATATTTTTCAAATATTTTCCATCCTAAGAATTAGGAATAAGCAAAGGCTTTGATTTCTGGTCAAACAGAACAAGTCTTAAAAGGTATTAGAAATACATCAAAACACAATGTTGAAGTAAAGACCCCTGTCAACTAATATCAGCACTTATATTTAGTTTTGGAGAAATGTTCTGCTTTCTTTAAGTTTAAGAAACATTGCATTGTACCTTGAAATTCCATTACTAAAAACCCACATATATATTTTTTTATTTCTCTCCCCCATGAGGAAAGTTCACAGAAGTAACAAGTAAAGGTAGGTATCAATTAGTTTGTGTTTTATTGAATTTCCAGAATAAAAATCTATGTGAAATTATAATAGTCACAACCACAGTTGGGTTCACAAGTTCGGACAGCACAGTACAGTATGGCAAGGAAAAGTAGATAATAGTTCAGTACAATACAGTACAGCAAAGTATAGAAAAGTAGAGTATAGTACTGTACTGAACTGTACTATGCTGTGCTTTTTGGAAAAAGTGGAAACATTTATTTAAATTCTGTTACCAAACTTTGCAAGTTCAAATGCTCCCTGTCAGATAGAACTCGGTGTGTCCCGTTTGATGGCAAGTCATTTGATATGTTAACTGTCCAGAAGGGGGTGCCACAGGTGCCACATCACGGACACCGACGGCACGCTTCCAGACAAACTAAACACCTTCTTTGCCCGCATTGAGGATAATACAGTGCCACCTTCGCGGCCCGCTAACAAGAACTGCACCCTCCCCCTCTCCTTCTCTGTGGGTGACGTAAGTAAAACATTTAACCTCTTGAAGCTAGGGGGCACTATTTTTATGTTTGGAAAAATAACGTTCCCAAAGTAAACGGCCTATTTCTCAGGACCAGATGCTAGAATATGCATATAATTGACAGATTAGGATAGAAAACACTAAAGTTTCCAAAACTGTCAAAATATTGTCTGTGAGTATAACAGAACTGATATTGCAGGCAAAACCCTGAGAAAAATCAAACTGGGAAGTGGCTTCTATTTTGAAAACTCCATGTTCCATGCCTCCCATTGCTCCATTTAAAAGGGATATCAACCAGATTCTTTTTCCTAACGCTTCCTCAAGGTGTCAGTCTTCAGAGTTTCAGGCTTTTATTTTGAAAAATGAGCCAGAACGATAACAGCGCGTCAAGTGGTCACATGAGTTTTGCTCGTGCAACAGAATTTGGACAGCTATTGTTTTTCCCTCTCCTACTGTGAAAGACATTTGCGGTTGATATATTATCGATTATATATTTTAAAAACAACCTGAGGATTGATTATAAAAAACGTTTGACATGTTTCTGTGGACATTACGGATATTATTTGGAATTTGTCTGCGTTGTCGTGACCGCTCTTTCCTGTGGATTTCTGAACAAATGCGCCAAACAAACAGAGGTATTTTGGATATAAAAATAATCTTTATGGAACAAAAGGAACATTTGTTGTGTAACTGGGAGTCTCGTGAGTGAAAAGATCCGAAGATCAAACGTAAACAATTAATTTGATTGCTTTTCTGATTTTTGTGACCAAGCTACCTGATGCTAAGTGTACTTAATGTTTTGTCATGCGATCGATAAACTTACACAAACGCTTGGATTGCTTTCGCTGTAAAGCATAATTTCAAACTCTGAGACGACAGGTGGATTAAAAAAAGGCTAAGCTGTGTTTTGCAATATTGCACTTGTGATTTCATGGCGCTATGCTATTCAGCGGTTGCTGATGACAATTATCCTGCTTAAGGGATGGGTAGCATCAAGAAGTTTTAAACGTGTTAACTCTTGCAAGGCTACTGGCCCACACAGCATCCCTAGCCATGTCCTCAGATCATGTGCAGACCAGCTGGCTGGTGTGTTTATTGACATATTCAATCTCTCTGTATCCTAGTCTGCTGTCCCCACATGCTTCAAGATGGCCACCATTGTTCCTGTATCCAAGAAGGCAAAAATAACTGAACTAAATGACTACCGCCACGTAGCACTCACTTCTGTCATCATGAAGTGCTTTGAGAGACTAGTCAAGGATCATATCACCTCCACTTTACCGGACACCCTAGACCCACTTCAGTTTGCATACCGCCCTAACATGTCCACAGACGATGCAATCGCCATCACACTGCCCTATCCCATCTGGACAAGAGGAATACCTATGTAAGAATGCTGTTCATTGACTACAGCTCAGCATTCAACACCATAGTACCCTCCAAGCTCATCATCAAGCTGGAGGCCCTGGGCCTCAACTCCGCCCTGTGCAATTGGGTCTTGGACTTTCTGATGGAAAGCCCCCAGGTGGTGAAGTTAGGAAACAACATCTCCACCTCACTGACCCTCAACACTGGGGCCCCACAAGGGGGCGTGCTGAGCCCCCTCCTGTACTCCCTGTTCACCCATGACTGCGTGGCCATGCACACCTCCAACTCAATCATCAAGTTCGCAGACCACACAACAGTAGTGGACTTGGTTACCAACAACAACGAGACGGCCTACAGGGAGGAGGTGAGGTCACTTGGAGTGTGGTGTCAGGAAAACAACCTCTCACTCAAAGTCAACAAAACAAAGGAGATGATCTTGGACTTCAAGAAACAGGTAAGGGAGCACCCCGCTATCCACATCGAAGGGACAGTAGTGGAGAAAGTGGAAAGTTTTAAGTTCCTCGGCGTACACATCAACGACAAACTGAAATGGTCCACCCACACAGACAGTGTGGTGAAGAAGGCGCAACAGCACCTCTTCAAACTCAGGAGGCTGAAGAAATGTGGCTTATCATGCAAAACCCTGACTAACTTTTACAGATCCACAACCGAGAGTATCCTGTCGGGCTGTATTACAGCCTGGAATGGCAACTGCTCTGCCCTCACCCGTAAGGCTCTCTTGAGGGTGGTGTGGTCTGCACAACGAATCACCGGGTGCAAACTACCTGCCCTCCATGACACCTATAGCACCCAAAGTCACAGGAAGGCAAAAAGATCAAAGACAACAACCACCCGAGCCACTGCCTGTTCACACCATTACCATCCAGAAGGCGAGGTTAGTACAGGTGCATCAATGCTTTGAGCGAGAGACTGAAGAACAGCTTCTATCTCAAGGCCATCAGACTGCTGAACAGCAATTACTAACTCAAAGAGGCTGCTGCCTTTACGGGGACCCAATCACTGGCCACTAACAAATGGATCACTAGTCACTTTAAACAATGCCACTTTAAATAAGTGGTAGGCATGTTGTTTAAATGAAATGATACCACCAAATTTAAAAAATATATAATTCCAGGTTGTAAGGCAACAAAATAGGAAAATTGCCAAGGGGGTGAATACTTTTGCATTGCGAGGCATGCATCGGCTCAGACCTGTGTCTGAGCATATGGCACCAACCTGGGACCTGACTTTGGTCTTGGACACTCTGTGCGAACCTCCGTTTGAACCATTGTAGACTGTGGACCTGAAGGCCCTTCGTACAAGACTGCCCTGCTCATGGCCTTGGCGTTAGCCATGTGCGTAGGGGATCTCCACGCCCTATCGATACCCATATCGTGTTATGATTTCGTGCCTTGTGACACAAAAGTGATGTTACATTCTAATGCAGCTTTTTCTCCCAAGGTTATGCCTATGTCTTATAGGTCCCTGGCTTTCAAGCTGTTCCCTTTCTCACCTCCTCCATTTGATTCCATTGAACATTGGAGGTCGCATGGCCTGTTTCCGGTGTGCGCTTTGTGCACGTATATGGATAGGACCAAGGATATCTGCGTTTGTGACCAGCTTTCTTGTCTTTCGCTAATCCAGCGCAGTGTATGGCACTTTTTTAAGGAGCATCTTTCTCATTGGTTTGTGGAGGCTTTCTCCCTGGCATATGACAGCAAAGGACAAGGGTTGCCTAGCAGTGTGCGTCCTCCCTCCGCTAGGGGTATGGCGGATTCTTGGGCATTGTTCAAGTGAATGAAGATTGGTGATATCTGTGCTGCAGTGAGTTGAGGTATCTCAAATACCTTTGCGAGGTTTTATCACTCGGATGTGACTGCTACCTGTGTGGCTCAGAGTGTTCTTATGACTGGGTCCATGAGTGGGTGTTAGGCAGTGCGCAGGTTGCGCATTTATCCAACTTACCACAGTTCCCTGTGGGTTTGAGCCTTAGGCTGCCTTAGGGTGCAGCAGCATGTAAAGCGCGCATTATTAGGGTTACCACAGTTTCCTGTTGGTTTGAGCCTTAGGCTGCCGGGGCAGCACGTAAGTACACAGCTTCCAGGTTACTGTTTTTTTCCTGTGCGTTTGAGACTGGGGCTGACGTGGTTCGCCTCTGCTCGGTGATATTCAGCGCACGTGCACTTTACCAAGTTACGACAAGTGTTCTGTTGTTTGGGACTTGCGGTTCCTTGTACGAGTTCTGTCATTTCAGGCTGGAAAGGTAAGTATTGTTCTTGGAACCGTGGTGTATTGGACTTGAGTTACAGCGGCAGCATGTACGTGTGCATAGTCAAGTTCCTGCAGGTTATGGTTCCCTTTATGGGGCTCTGAAATTTCAGGCCTCATGAGTATTAGGGAAAAGGGTGGCTTTAGTAACCCCGTTTTGGAGCCGGTGGAACCTCTGTGTGCTTGGACTGCTGTCGGCCATCATCCCTCAATAACTTCAAGGGAAGACTGCTTGTCAGCCTGATGAACCAAACGACTCAGTAATCTCCTCCATGAAGACTGTGGGTCAGCCTGATGAACCAAACTACGCAGTAATCTGTTCCATATAGCCTAACTACCACACACTCACATTTCTCATGATTACTAATCAATTTATTTATGCATGAATAATTAGTAGGTTTTGGTTATCGGTTTAAACAAACTTTATTTTTATTTTTGTACTTATTTATAGTTTTTTTTTGTGGTGTCATTTTCATATAAGCCCTCGGGCTTCCAACCACACCTGCACACTGGTTTTATGTTTTTGTCTGTATTGTTGTCTGTCTCTTGTTTTCTTTGGTGCAAATGAAAAAATAAAGAATACAATAAAATATTATACAGAGTGAGAGGGAACATACAGTTATGAATATAACTACTCTTCCCTTAAAGAGGGAACAAGGTCTAACATATTTTGGCCCTGTACAGTCAGGAGGATAGAGTTGGCTAAGGAGTGTTACTGAATGAACAAAATGAATGTGAGCTACCGTATTATAGCCAGGAAGGTAGGGCTTCCAAGGGCGGGCTCGGCATCCATTGGCCCATTGGGGCGTGATTTCTGTTTTCTTCAGGTGAATATTATTGGTCGTTGACTCCCGATAGTCTGTTATATATTGTTCCCTCCTTCAGGGATCAATAGTTATATTTATAACTGTATGCTTTATGTTGTAAATGTGTTTTCAACTTTGTGTGCTGCTATTTTGGACAGGTCTCTCTTGTAAAATAGTTGTCTCTTTTAATGAGACTAACCTGTTAAAATAAAGGTAAAAACAATGATGCATTTATAAATTATATTATTCCAATGTAAATGGATATTTACAATTCATTTAAATGTAAACTAAATTGGATGGGGGGGGTGCATTCAAATATTTGGGGGATTCTCTCTGCATGCAAGTGTCTGCCATTGCAGTGAGCATCTTGGGACTGTCAAAAAAACACACCAAAAAACAAAACTACTGTTAATCTGCCCAAGATGCTAGGGTCACTTATTGGCTTTCAGCCTGCACACACATCTCCACATGATCAAATCAGCTGATAACACAGTGCAGAGACACACAACCCACTAAACTACGCTATATCAAAAGCTGACTGCTGTGTTATGATAGCACCACAAATCTCATCACTCTCCCGTGTGGTGGTCCGACCGCACCAGGGTTATCCCGTTTAATAAGGGGAATAAAATGAAAATGGTCATCTAATCTGACCAGAATCACATCACAGATCATACACACACAAACCTTGTTTACTTTTAACTGTTCTGTAAGCTTGGATAAATACATAACTATCTACCTCACACCACACGGCTAGATAAAAACAGATGACAGCATAGTGAGCAGTATGGTGGTGAAAACGTTTGACAGCATGGATGCCCTTTGAGGTATATACGTACAGTACGCTGCAGGGTTCCTCTTTGATTTAAAGGCCTAATCTCTCGTTATCTAATTGAGTAGATTAACACAAGGTCGGGAACTTAAATTGGGACTCTGGGGAGCAAGAGAGCCTGGGGGGGTAGAGACAGTTGCCCCTTTCACCTCACCTGATGGTGATGTCATTGCGCCCACACTGATAGAGAGAGACACAGCAAACACAGTTGAAACAGTTGAAGCATAACAAACACAGTTGAGACACAGCACGCACAGTTGAAACACAACTAACACAGTTGAAACACAACTAACCCAGTTGAGACACAGTCAACAGAGAAAACATACACATAAAACACACAGATGAACACTACACAGTGCTTGTTCATTGGTATTTTCCACGTGACTAAACTGCAACAACGTACGATGCTCACTGAACCATTTCCAATTCTATTACCGTTGTTCGTCAACGAGCGCACACGCTGAGAAACATTACACAATCATTTTGTCAATGGAGATGTCATTTCATCACGTGGAGTGTTTTTCATTTGGCTCCTGATCAGACCAAGGGGAAAGTCACACATGAGAGGGATGCAGAGTAACGTCTGTTTAGAATTAAAATGATCAAGCTCAAGTTTTCAAGCACAATCAAAGAGGGCATATGATTAAATGACTAATTATCATTACAGAAATAGAGTGGTTGAAATCTGAAGCCTTATTGTCTGAAAATCTGAAGCTTAATTATATGATTATTCTAAGAGTACAGTGGTTGGCTAACACCAAAACACAATGCTGATTAATATTCTAGAACCTAGTTAGGTTCTTTGCTTGTAAACCCCTGCCTACTTTCCACATGAGGCTAATTAGCGATAGCAATTATCCTGCCTTCCTTGCTGTTATTATGATTGGGGCCAAGGTACATGCTTGCTAATTCAGGTGCTGCAGCGAGCGACTTTGAAACCTCTTTGGTTGTAAATAAACACACAGGCTACCACACACACACACACACACACACACACACACACACACACACACACACACTAAGCAACTAAAAACCATACACCTTTGATTTTTGTTTGAAGGCATCAGCAAAGAGCAAACCGGGGTCATTAAGGTCATTAATTACGCCCAATAGGATCAAAGTTCATGTTTTGATGAGTCTTTTCTCTTTCTTTTCTCATTGGTTACCTGATGGAAAAATCACATGATTTCACATGTGGCATTTCCACATGGTTTGCACATTTGAAATCATGTTTTTGGAACCCTCCACATGTGATGATGTGGATTTACACATGTGAAATCATGTGTTTTGGAACAGTTCACGTGTGATGATATTTCAGATAACCTTTCACATGAGATTTCACAAGTAATGCCCTGCAAACAAAAATGAAGCGTTATGTGACACACAATGATTTTAAAATTCAAAATCTGACACTTATGCTTACCTTGTGCTTGTTTATTTGCACAGCAATTGTTATTCTTACCAGGGATTTGAAATCACAATCTCTTGGTTCGCAGCATCCAGATCTTTCTGCTACACCACAATGTGTGTGTCAGTAACTGATTTCACCTGTATTCCCACACTTTGGACTTCAAAGTAAATCTCAGCTTTTTTAAAACATGCAGTAAATAAAAATGATTCGATTTATCATAGTGATTCAGGAGTAACATTAAAGCAGAATGATATGCCCCACCAACATTAGACAACTATACAGAAAACCCTCAAATTGCTGAAATAAGTTAATTAAATAAAAAAAAATAGAAAATAGTAGTGGGGGTGGCACTCTTGCTAAGTGCAGAGATACAGTTGAAGTCAGAAGTTAATATTCCTTGCTTAGACAAATACATTTAAAGTCAGTTTTTCACAATTCCTGACATTTAAAGTAAATATTACCTGTCTTATGTCAGTTAGGATCACCACTTTACTTTAAGAATGTGAAATGTCAGAATAATAGTAGAGAGAATGATTTATTTCAGCTTTCATTGCTTTCATCACATTCCCAGTGGGTCAGAAGTTCACATACACTCAATTAGTATTTGGTAGCATTGCCTTTAAATTGTTTAACTTGGGTCAAAGCCTTCCACAAGCTTCCCACAATAAGTTGGGTGAATTTTGGCCCATTCCTCCAGACAGGGCTTGTGTAACTGAGTCAAGTTTGTAGGCCTCCTTGCTCGCACACGCTTTTTCAGTTCTGACCACAAATATTCTATAGGATTGACTTCAAGGCTTTGTGATGGCCAATGAAAGACCTTGACTTTGTTGTCCTTAAGCCATTTTGCCACAACTTTGGAAGTGGTCATTGTCTATTTGGAAGACTCAATTGCGACCAAGCTTTAACTTCCCGACTGATGTCTTGAGATGTTGCTTCAATATATCCACATCATTTTCTTTCCTCATGATGCCATCTATTTTGTGAAGTGCACCAGTCCCTCCTGCAGCAAAGCATCCCCACAACATGATTCTGCCACCCCCACGCTTCACAGTTGGGATGGTGTTCTTTGGCTTGCAAGCCCTCCCCCTTTTTCCTCCAAACATAACGATGGTCGTTATGGCCAAACAGTTTTATTGTTGTTTTATCAGACCAGAGGACATTTCTCCAAAATTACGACCTTTGTCCCCATGTGCAGTTGCAAACCGTAGTCTGGCTTTTTTATGACGGTTTTGGAGCAGAGGCTTCTTCCTTGCTGAGAGGTCTTTCAGGTTATGCCAATACAGGACTTGTTTTACTATGGATATACAGTGCCTTGCGAAAGTATTCGGCCCCCTTGAACTTTGCGACCTTTTGCCACATTTCAGGCTTCAAACATAAAGATAAAACTTTTTTAACAAATCAAAAACTGAAAAATTGGGCGTGCAAAATTATTCAGCCCCCTTAAGTTAATACTTTGTAGCGCCACCTTTTGCTGCGATTACAGCTGTAAGTCGCTTGGGGTATGTCTATCAGTTTTGCACATCGAGAGACTGAAATTTTTTCCCATTCCTCCTTGCAAAACAGCTCGAGCTCAGTGAGGTTGGATGGAGAGCATTTGTGAACAGCAGTTTTCAGTTCTTTCCACAGATTCTCGATTGGATTCAGGTCTGGACTTTGACTTGGCCATTCTAACACCTGGATATGTTTATTTTTTAACCATTCCATTGTAGATTTTGCTTTATGTTTTGGATCATTGTCCAGTTGGAAGACAAATCTCCGTCCCAGTCTCAGGTCTTTTGCAGACTCCATCAGGTTTTCTTCCAGAATGGTCCTGCATTTGGCTCCATCCATCTTCCCATCAATTTTAACCATCTTCCCTGTCCCTGCTGAAGAAAAGCAGGCCCAAACCATGATGCTGCCACCACCATGTTTGACAGTGGGGATAGTCTGTTCAGGGTGATGAGCTGTGTTGCTTTTACGCCAAACATAACGTTTTGCATTGTTGCCAAAAAGTTCAATTTTGGTTTCATCTGACCAGAGCACCTTCTTCCACATGTTTGGTGTGTCTCCCAGGTGGCTTGTGGCAAACTTTAAACGACACTTTTTATGGATATCTTTAAGAAATGGCTTTCTTCTTGCCACTCTTCCATAAAGGCCAGATTTGTGCCATATATGACTGATTGTTGTCCTATGGACAGAGTCTCCCACCTCAGATGTAGATCTCTGCAGTTCATCCAGAGTGATCATGGGCCTCTTGGCTGCATCTCTGATCAGTCTTCTCCTTGTATGAGCTGAAAGTTTAGAGGGACGGCCAGGTCTTGGTAGATTTGCAGTGGTCTGATACTCCTTCCATTTCAATATTATCGCTTGCACAGTGCTCCTTGGGATGTTTAAAGCTTGGGAAATCTTTTTGTATCCAAATCCGGCTTTAAACTTCTTCACAACAGTATCTCGGACCTGCCTGGTGTGTTCCTTGTTCTTCATGATGCTCTCTGCGCTTTTAACAGACCTCTGAGACTATCACAGTGCAGGTGCATTTATACGGAGACTTGATTACACACAGGTGGATTGTATTTATCATCATTAGTCATTTAGGTCAACATTGGATCATTCAGAGATCCTCACTGAACTTCTGGAGAGAGTTTGCTGCACTGAAAGTAAAGGGGCTGAATAATTTTGCACGCCCGATTTTTCAGTTTTTGATTTGTTAAAAAAGTTTGAAATATCCAATAAATGTCGTTCCACTTCATGATTGTGTCCCACTTGTTGTTGATTCTTCACAAAAAAATACAGTTTTATATCTTTATGTTTGAAGCCTAAAATGTGGCAAAAGGTCGCAAAGTTCAAGGGGGCCGAATACTTTCGCAAGGCACTGTAGATACTTGTGTATTTGTTTCCTCCAGCATCTTCACAAGGTCCTTTGCTGTTGTTCTGGGATTGATTTGCACTTCTCGCAACAAAGTATGATCATTTGTAGGAGACAGAATGCGTCTTCTTCCTGAGCGGTATGACGGCTGCGTGGTCCCATGGTGTTTATACTTGCATACTAGTGTTTGTACAGACGAACGTGGTACCTTCACGTGTTTGGAAATTGCTCCAAAGGATGAACCAGACTTGTGGAGGTCTACAATTTGTTTTCTGAAGTCTTGGCTGATTTCTTTTCATTTTTCCATGTTGTCAAGCAAAGAGGCACTGAGTTTGAAGGTAGGCCTTGAAATACATCCACAGGTAAACCTCCAATTGACTCAAATTATGTCAATTAGTCTATCAGAAGCTTCTGAAGCCGTGATATCATTTTCTGGCATTTTCCAAGCTGTTTAAAGGCAGTCAACTTTGTGTATATGAACTGATGACCCACTGGAATTGTGATACAGTGAATTATAAGTGAAATAATCTGTCTGTAAACAATTGTTGGACAAATTACTTGTGTCCTGCAAAAAGTAGATGTCCTAACCGACTTGCCAAAACTATAGTTTGTTAACAAGAACTTTGTGGAGTGGTTGAAAAATGAGTTTTAATGACTCCAAGCTAAGTGCATGTAAACTTCCGACTTCACCTGTATATTATAGGATATGAATGTTTAGGGGAATGCTGCAGAGCTTGTGGCATAGCAGAAAGGGTGTTGTACCTCAAATCCTGAATTGTTTTTTCGTTCACATGTGAAGTGTTCCAAGAACACGGTTTCACATGTGAAAGGTCAGATTAAGTTTTCACATGATTTCACAATTCACGTGTGAAATCATGTGATTTTCAACTTCTGACATCATGTGATTCAACATGTGATAACATGAAACTCCACAAATGTTTGTTTTGTAGTAAGTTACCAGCTACTGAGTTGCTGTGAAATTAGTGTAAACAACTTTTAATGTGTTTCTACAGCTGAACTCTATTTTGTCATTAAATATGCAACAACAAACTGTATTCAGGAAGTACACAGAAACTTAAATTCTAATTCAATTTTTTTTTAATACTGGAAAACTAGGAATCGGGTTTACTTTCTGAATTGACTAGATAGAACATAAATGGAATTGACCTTAACATTAACTCACAACCTCTTAGATGACAGAAACCTAAAATTCCTGCTTCGCCACCAGGTCTGTGATCATGACAGAGATCGGCGACAGATTTATTTGCAAGTATACATTCCTGCACTTCGCTAACAGCGTCCCGAAATCAAGTCAATAATGGTGCAATTATCTGACAACACCAACTAAAAAGTAGCAGTGCTCAGGAACGCCTAGATTCAATCAGACCAAGTGTAAACACGTGATAGTGTTAAAGCTGTCAAATCTGTGAATGGCTGCTCGTGTGGTCATTGTCACAGAGTCACACCCCTCCTACTCTTGTTAGAAGTTCAATCAACAAATGGACTTTTGCAAGTCTCAGTCAGAAATGATAGCTTATAGAAGCATGACTCTTTTGAGTTCTCAGTTCATCTTTCACCAGTAAGGTGTCCAGAATGTTCTGGACATTGCTGACTCAAATGAGCAAAATATTCATTATTTTTTACTGAACAAGTCAAAAAGATCAGTTGTTAAAAAGAGCCAAACTTACCATTACTATTTTATCAGAATTTAACAAGGCCACGGAACTAACAATATACAAGCTTAATGTTAATGAACAAACAGAGCAAGCTGAAAGCCACGCCTCAAATATGCCACTCCTGTAATCTTCTGACAGGTTGTTGCTGTTACAGTATTCTGCCAATCAGCAAGTGATGTGCATGTTGTCACCAGAAGAGTCCATGAAGGCACAGTAGGTTACTGGCAGAATTGCTAGTGGCAGCAAGTGCCCTGTAGGTTACTGGCAATGCTCTTCCAGTAAATGTTTGTGACTTTTACAATAAGTATCCAGTTAAGAAATGACAAATTCACCACAACAAATTGCCATTAAGATCATGGAAAATGTACAATGACCACTTCAGCGTGCAGCTCATTACTGACACATTCTCTTACCACGCTTACAGAACATATATCTTCAACAGAAAAACTCAACTTATGTTGGCATAACCATCAAACACTTAAACTGCTACAACACTTTCACTGACGGTTGGAAGAAATACAAATATATTTGGCAACGCTCAAAAATATGCTAATGAGCCCCACCAGTACATTGACCCCACCTATCAAAGCGTATTGATGATCCAACCTTATATTTTAAATATTGGGCAGAAAATTGTCCCATTACACCTACAAAGTACAAAACGGTACCATGTGAGTTCATATGTGTACCTGTGAAGTTTACCCTGGACCTGTTTGTACTCCAGGTAACAATATCCTAACCATACATTTGTTTTGTGTGTGTGTTAATATACAGTAAGTGTACCAAACATTAGGAACACCTGCACTTTCTGTGACATAGATTGACCAGATGAAAGCTATGATCCCTTATTGATGTCACCAGTTAAATCCACTTCAATCAGTTTAGATGAAGGGGAGGAGACAAGTTAAACAAGGATTTTGACCTTGAGACAATTGAGACATGGATTGTGTATGTGTACCATTCAAAGGGTGAATGGGCAAGACAAAATATTTAAGTGACTTTGAATGTGGGTATGGTGTCATGTAGGTGTCATGCTCATGGATCTGGTGGTGTAGCTGCACTGTGGGAGGACATTTCAGTTTGTCAGCTCCCAAGAGGTTATGAGTTGAAATCCCATTTAAGGCCAGGAAGGCGGGGTCACAGTATAAGATTGTATAGTAATTGAAGTCAGAATACAGTTGCATACTGTCATTTTATAGAAATAATACCTTCAAGTTGTTATATATATATTTACTTTATTTTTTACTGCAACTTTAGACAAAGCCCAGAAATGTATTCCTGACAATCTTCATTATGACCACAGACCTGGTGGCGCAGCAGGAACTTCACATAGCTAGCAACCAAAATGTTGTGAGTTTAAATGCCAAGTGATGTTGAGTTCCAAATAATCAGCATGCTATCCATTAACACCTGAATTTAGCTGTGAACTTCCAGTGGAATGTGACACAATGTCCTAAAATCGTCCCTGAAACAAACCGGGAACTGGACAAAAACTGCAGGAAACCATGACTGCTTAAATTGAATTAAAGTCAGTTCTGCCTTTCAAAGTAAAATGTTCTAACTAAACATTGGACTCCTGGGTTTTCACGCGCTCAAATGTTGTCACGTGTAGTGTCACGGTATCACACGTGGAAACATTTATTTCACATGAGATTGTGTTTCCACATGTGCTCACATGTTGTCATGTTGTTCATGTTATCGTTGGCTGAGATTTTGCATCCCCCTGTTAACACATTTATTTCACATTCATTTCCCATGAGATCACATTCTCACATGTACTCACATGTTGTCATGTTGTTCATGTAATCGTTGGCTGAGATTTTGCATCCCCCTGTTAACACATTTATTTCACATTCATTTCACATGAGATCACATTCTCACATGTACTCACATGTTGTCATGTGTAGTTTTATGCAGTGGTTTAAAGTACTTAAGTAAAAATACATGAAAGCATTACTTAAGTCATTAAGAACATCCCTGGTCATCTCTACTGCCTCTGATCTGGTGGACTCACTAAACACAAGTGCTTTATTAGTAAATTATATCTGAGTGTTGGAGTTTGCCCCTAGCTACCCATGAATAAGAAAAACTTGAAAATTGTGCCTTCTGGTTTGCTTAGTATAAGAAACTTGACATTTTTATATTTTAGCAATTACATTGACTTTTTATACTGAAGTTTATTTAAAACTCAAGTAGTATTTTACAGGGAGATTTTTACTTGAGTAATTTTCTATTTAATTAAGCTATCTTTACTTTTACTCAAGTATGACAAATGGGCACTTTTTTTCCATCACTGGTCACATGAGATCACGTGAATTTCAAGTGTTTTTTTTCCGTAAGGGTACAATGTGCTGCTTGTATGTGTGTTGTGAGACAACATGATTATAGAAACAGAGTGAAATGTGCGGTTAACTTCGTTGCACCCCCCTTCTCCTTTATTACACCGGAAAATATCCACTATAACAGATGACACATACTTCCATTCACTTCAATCCCCATGTATCAAATATAAATGACAGTTTTCTTAGAGACTAGGGTGGACAGAGAACATATTCTTTGTCCACCCTAATCTCTCTTCCATAATTTATCAAGGAAACAGAGAAAGAAAAATTGCATATAGAACATTTAGTTGTCTCAGATGTCTAAATGAGTCTTTCTTGATCCCGGTGCAAATGGTTTTATGAATTTTCCTACGGTCTTTGAGTATCCGTCTGAGAATACATGCCGCTGTGCAGTCGGCACACCGGCACGAGATAACGTTACACTTTGAATCTCCAACAACTTTCCGTCTAAATTCAGTCTGAGCTCCGATCCAGTGAATTTGCATTTGAAACATGGGCGTGAGAGTTGACAGCTTCCATCAGATCACTCTGTTTCCCTCACTCTGAGTGCACTTCGCCTTCCACTCTTATCGGCTTCACAAAGTCAATACAATAATTACTTTTGATATCTACGGATCCTAGAGCAGAAAAATAGTGCACAGTAAGCTCTCCCTCTCTCTCTGAAAAAAGCCCATTATTTCCAACTCAGCAAGTTTGCCATAGATGACACCTTCGAAGCCAAAGACCCACAGTAACCTAGAAAAATTTATTTAACATTTAATTAGATGATAAAGTGAAATAACAGAATAAAACCAATGTCACTAACCTAACATTACTGGGATTAGAATGGAAGAAAAAGCTTTAAGGAAAGCATATGGACATCGCTTACTGACTTGAGGGGTTTTGGCATGGGCAGTTATGATGTTTTAATAACTTCAAAGAGAAATCACTCTCACTGGAAAGTCTAATATACAACCGTATGTTTTATATATCCTTCTCCAGCGAGACGATATAATGTTTAACCTCTGTGTTACTGTAATAATCCAGTTGGAGAAAACAATGTTTCAGATTTTACTCAACTTGGCAGAGGAGGATTTGCCTGATACCCCTTTTATATGCATCAAGAGATACAGATATGTATGTATATATATATATATCTTTCTTTCTCTTTGAGCCAGGGGTATAAGCTTTATGAATGGCATCTCTCATCCTCAGTGTCAGTGTGTATTTCTACCTCTGCTGCCTTCACCTCTAACCCTGCTCATGCTCTCTATGGCTTGCAGCCACTTCGGAGGTACTCTGACTGTCGGGTGACTTTCCACAATATCAGAACCAAAATAACAACCATAAAGACACGCTAATCCAGGAGTTTCTCCAAAAGAAAAGAACAGACAATTCTAGAATAGAGTAGAATAGAACAGCAGCATGTACTCAGCAAGCAACTCATTTTAGAATGATTAATAGCGACCTGATCTGTTTAATACACTGGCCTCTCATCTGAATGTTAACATCCTGGTTGTAATATTAAGAGAGCAGACACACCTGAGCCCTATTAAAACCAACAGACAGGTGGTGAGGAGTCTCGTGTTGTTCTGATACAGGATCCACAGTAAACAGCTGTATCTCTCCTCTCCTCCACTTCCCTGTATTCTACTCTCCCCTACCCTCCTCTCCAACAGACCTCATATTCTAGGTTTGTGTGTATAGCCCAGTGTTTGTGACACTAGGGAGAATGGAGGTGACCCCTCAGTTGATATGCATTAGCTTTCCACAGTTTCTGGCAGCTATCAGATTCCCAACAACACGCTGCAAGGGGGGAAATTGAGTTTTAAGGCGAAGAGAGAAGATTTGGCTGCTTTTTAAATTTGTTACAGTGTCTGTAGCGCTCCCACAGGAGGTAAACTTCAATCTGAGGACGAAGAGGTCTGTGTTAAAGTAATATAGAGAGGAAAGCTGAGCCCAACCAACCTGTCAATGTGATTCTGCCTCTCCATACTCATACAGTGTTTTTCTATTGGTGTACAGCACTGGAGAAAGTACCACTGCCCTATCCACCAGGGGTTTGTCATTGTAGCCTAGGAACCATATGTCAGATGTATTGCTCTATGACATGTAGCATAAGTGTCAATTCAATTCAATAGCAGTTCAATTCAAATTCCATTGAAGCAAATTACCTGGACACTCAATGATAGACTGACCGAAGCTGTACATTAACATGCAACTCTTTCATAGCCTTCTCCCTCGCTCTGTGTATAGCTCTGGTCAGTGAGGAGCAGCTAGTGACAGATTTGAGTTGAAATCATCTCTGACAGGCCAGGGCTGGCCCTCATCTCTCATTGTGAAGGCTAGTCTGTCAGCCTCTTTCCCCTTTCTCCTGCTCTCCATATCCTCATCTCGCTCTTTCCCTCCATTCCTGTCTTGCCACATCAGCACCCTCCATTTCTCCATCTTTCCCAGCCTCCCTGCCTCTCCCTACTTTTTCCTCTCTTCCTCACAGCCAGATAGACATTAATGTATTTAACCAGTGATGTATTGAAGAAGGGAGATGCTGATGAAGGGTCAGCTGTTCCACAGAGCTGTTATTATTATAACCCATTAAAACTCCTACGCAGTTGTACACATGGTTTATGTAACTGTGTATGCAGATGGTGTGTGTGCAAGTACAGTGTCTGTGCACGCATGCTTAATAGTTTTTTCACTTACATAGATTAGTACCCTTCACACTCCAAGTCCCCTGGGTACATCTGAAATGGCAGCCAATTTTTATACCTTTATCAAAGTAGGCAAGTCAGTTAAGAACAAATTCTTATTTACAAATACAGCCTACTGGGGAACAGTGGGTTAACTGCCTTGTTCAGAAGAACATATTTTTACCTTGTCAGCTCGGGGATTCGATCCGGCAACCTTTCAGTTACTAGCCCAACGCTCTAACCGCTAGGCTACCCACCACCCATATATGGACCCTGGTCAAAAGAAGTGCGTAAATATTTGTATGAACATAACATGATTCAACAACTGAGACATAAACTGAACAAGTTCCAAAGACATGACTAACAGAAATTGAATGTGTCCCTGAACAAAGGGGTGGTGGGGGGGGTCAAAATCAAAAGTAACAGTCAGTTTCTGGTGTGGCCACCAGCTGCATTAAGTACTGCAGTGCATCTCCTCCTCATGGACTGCACCAGATTTGCCAGTTCTTGCTGTGAGAAGTTATCCCACTCTTCCACCAAGGCACCTGCAAGTTCCCGGAAATTTCTGGACACACCGCCTCAGACCATGACCTACATTCCACCTCCAAATTGATCCCGCTCCAGATTACAGGCCTCCGTGTAACACTCATTCCTTCGACGGTAAACGTGAATCCGACCATCAACCCTTGTGAGACGAAACCGCAACTCGTCAGTGAAGAGCACTTTTAGCTAGTCCTGTCTGGTTCAGCGACAGTGGGTTTGGTGAGGACCTGCCTTAAAACAGGCCTATAAGCCCTCAGTCCAGCCTCTCTCAGCCTATTGCGGACAGTCTGAGCACTTATGAAGTTCCTGGTGTAACTCGGGCAGTTGTTGTTGCCATCCTTTTTTTTCTAAGGGGTGGATCAGCCTAATATTGCGGAAAGACTGTTGCTTCCATCAATGTAATTGTCTGCATCATTTCCAATCCCCCATATATGTTTTTGGTAAATATACAGTGGGGCAAAAAAGTATTTAGTCAGCCAGTAATTGTGCAAGTTCTCCCACTTAAAAAGATGAGAGGCCTGTAATTTTCATCATAGGTGCGCTTCAACTATGACAGACATGAGAGAAAAAATCCAGAAAATCACATTGTAGGATTTTTAATGAATTTATTTGCAAATTATGGTGGAAAATAAGTATTTGGTCACCTACAAACAAGCAAGATTTCTGGCTCTCACAGACCTGTAACTTCTTCTTTAAGAGGCTCCTCGGTCCTCCACTCGTTACCTGTGTTAATGGCACCTGTTTGAACTTGTTATCAGTATAAAAGACAACTGTCCACAACCTCAAACAGTCACACTCCAAACTCCACTATGGCCAAGTCAAAGAGCTGTCAAAGGACACCAGAAACAAAATTGTAGACCTGCACCAGGCTGGGAAGACTGAATCTGCAATAGGTAAGCAGCTTGGTTTGAAGAAATCAACTGTGGGAGCAATTATTAGGAAATGGAAGACATACAAGACCACTGATAATCTCCCTCGATCTAGGTCTCCAAGCAAGATCTCACACCGTGGGGTCAAAATGATCACAAGAACGGTGAGCAAATATCCCAGAACCACACGGGGGGACCTAGTGAATGACCTGCAGAGAGCTGGGACCAAAGAAACAAAGCCTACCATCATTAACACACTACGCCACCAGGGACTCAAATCCTGCAGTGCCAGACGTGTCCCCCTGCTTAAGCCAGTACATGTCCAGGCCCGTCTGAAGTTTGCTAGAGAGCATTTGGATGATCCAGAAGAAGATTGGGAGAATGTCATATGGTCAGATGAAACCAAAATATAACTATTTGGTAAAAACTCAACTCGTCGTGTTTGGAGAACAAAGAATGCTGAGTTGCATCCAAAGAACACCATACCTACTGTGAAGCATGGGGGTGGAAACATCATGCTTTGGGGCTGTTTTTCTGTAAAGACACCGAGAAAAGGACGTTTCTTTTTTGCTGAGTTTACATACATAAAAATGTGATATTGCTCATTTTATTTTAAACATGCAAATGTTATGAGCTCCACAATAAGATACTGTATGTTTAATTAACATGTTATTATTAGCATTGTCCCAGATAGCAGGCCTGATTTCTTTATTTAGTCTGTTTATCTATTCAGGTCTATTGTATTAGTTTTATGTTCATTACCCAAAGCTAATGAGGGTGTGTGTGTGTGTGTGTGTGTGTTCCTGTGCATGCGTGCGTGTGTGCTGGAGTGTGTGTGTGTGCGCATGTGTGTTTGTGCACGCTTGTGTTCATCTTGTGTGTTTACGTGTGTGCCTCCACACACACACACACACGTGTTTGTTTGTTCCCCTGTTCACATAGTAATTTGCAGTAAACAGGGCCCTCTGAGACACAGGCCTGCCTGGATGCATTTTTCAATTCAATCATCATTAGCCCGGGTCTCACTGATAGCCCAACAATACACACACACACACACACACACACACACACACACACACACGAGATAAAAGCACACCTGCTTCTCTCCATGCTCTCAGGTACTGAGTAGGAATACAGGATTAGCATTGAGTAGGTCAGACTTATGATGTGAATGGGAGCAAGCATATTGAAGTACTAATGTGCTCACAGACGTGAATATGTACACTGTACGACATTAGTGACTAATCATATTCCAGTTACAGCCACTCATAATCACTTATGATAACCCTAATCCTAGACTAGTGCTAGCCCTAATTTAAACCATTTAATCCCATTGGTCACAATACCAAACAATATTTGTACTTTGCAAGCGCTAGATAATTTGTATTTATCAACAAATAAGTCATATGTTAAGCATTATTAAGGTGTCTACCTGTAACGGCTGTCGTCAGTGGAAGAAGGTGAGGACCAAGGTGCAGTGTGGTAAGTGGTCATGATTTTTTATAATAATCAAAACTGAACAATGAATAACAAAACAAAAAAAGAAGCAACGAAACAGTTCTGTCTGATGCAGACACACAAAGACTGAAAACAAACACCCACCAAACTCAGGTGGAAAAAGGCCACCTAAGTATGATTCTCAATCAGAGACAACTAACGACACCTGCCTGATTGAGAACCATACCAGGCCAAACTCAAAAACCAACATAGAAAAACAAACATAGACTGCCCACCCCAACTCATGCCCTGACCATACTAAAACAAAGGCAAAACAAAGGAACTACGGTCAGAATTTGGCATCGGAATTTGGTATTCAACCGTTTATAAAACAAATATATTGTTGAAATGTGTCATGGCAGAATCAGAATTCTTTAGGTAACATTTATAAATAAGACGTTTTATTAATTTTTATAAGTATGCTTATGTAGAAAAAGTTACTTGGGCCCAGAGAGGGGAGAGGTCGGGTTAGTCTTATCTGTGAATGTGTCTGTAAACTATTCCTAAACCATGTGAAGGGATGGTGTGATTAATGGGGAACCAGTTAGGTTGGCTCCACAATGTCTGTGTGCCAGTCACGTCTCACTGTAAGCTTGTCCAGGAGGGGGGATGTATTTGACATATGCCATTGGATGAGGTAAAGTTTTGGGTCCTAAGTGGTACCAAGAACGAGATACGAGCTTTGGTTTAGGAGACCAAACTGAACAACGAGATATGAGCTTTGGTTTAGGAGACCAAACTGAACGATAATTTATAGCTAATGCTATAAATTATGGGATACTCATTTTTCTGGTAAAAGGTCATTTGTATAATGTTCCTAAGATCTGTTATTCGTCATGTGAGTTTTGATGGGTGTGTCTTGGCTATAAATGATACCAAGGACTGTTTTGTAAGCACTCTCAGAGAATTCATTTATGACACTGAATTGATCTGAGAGTCACAGGGCTATGGTGAAGCTCATATAATTAAAGATGGACTTTATGATAGCTCTGACTTGTGTGTGGTTTGCTCTCTCATCATTTGGTAATACAGGACATTTCCACGACAAATTTATAAATGTTTTCTTTTTAAATGTAATGTATAAATGGTATAGTTAACATATGTGCCCACATTTTCAATACATTGAATCCATGATGCTCGTGGTATATTAAAATATCTTAGCGGTCATATTTGTGACCAATGGAATAATACATTAGCTCTAGCAGATTATACTTTTTTCAGTAGATTGAAGATGATTTCGGTTATGGATATACTTGATGACAGCGGTGTGAAGTACTTAAGTAAAAAATACTTTAAAAGTACTACTCATGTAGTTTTTTGGTGTATCTGTACTTTACTATTTAGATATTTTTACTCCACTACATTACTAAAGAAAATATGGAACTTTTTACTCCTTACATTTTCCCTGACACCTAAAAGTACTCATTACATTTAGAATGCTCAACCAGGATAGAATTAGGGCACCCATCAATATAACACTTTGTCATCCCTACTACCTCTGATCTGGCAGACTCAGGAAACAAATACTGTATTTGTAAATTGTCTGAGTGTTGGAATTTGCCCGTCTGTCCGTAATTAAAAAGAAGAACATTGTGCCGTCTGTTTTGCAAATTATAAGGAATTTGATGTATAGCATTTACTTTTACTTTGTACTTTTACTCTAGTATGACAATTGAGTAATTATTAAGTATATTTAAAACCAGAAACGTTTAGGCTTTTACTCAAGTAGTATTTTACTGGGTAACTTTCACTTTTACTTGAGTCATTTTCTGTTAATAAAGTATCTTTACTTTTACTCAAGTTTGACATTTGAGTAATTTTCCACCACTGCTTGATGATCAAGATGATGTTACAGATGATTTTCCCATTAACAATTATACAGTGCATTCAGAAAGTATTCAGATCCCTTGACTTTTTCTACATTTTGTTACGTTACAGACGTATTCTAAAACAGATTTAATATATATTTTTTCAGCAATCTACAAAACAAAAACAGGTTGTTTGCAAATGTTTTAGAAACAAAACAAAACAGAAATAGACATTTACATAAGTATTTAGACCCTTTACTCAGTGCTTTGTTGAAGCACCTTTGGCAGCAATTACAGCCTCGAGTTTTCTTGGGTATGACGCTACAAGCTTGACACACCTGTATTTGGGGAGTTTCTCCCATTCTTCTCTACAGATCCACTCAAGCTATGTTTAGGTTTGCTGGGGATCGTTGGTGAACAGCTATGTTCAGGTCACTCCAGAGATCTTCAGCTATTTTCAGGTCACTTCTATCGGATTCAAGTCCGGGCTCTGGCAGGGCCACTCAAAGACATTCAGAGACTTTTCACAAAGCCACTCCTGCATTTTCTTGGCTGTGTGTTTAGGGTTGTTGTCCTGTTGGAAGGTGAACTTTCTCCCTGTCTGAGGTCCTGAGCGCTCTGGAGCAGGTTTTCAATAAGAATCTTTCTGTAATTTGCTCCGGACATCTTTCCCCCATCTCCCAGTCCCTGCTGCTGAAAAACATCCCCATAGCGTGATGCTTCCACCACCATGCTTCACCGTATGGTTGGTGCCAGGTTTCCTCCAGACGTGACGCTTGGCATTCAGGTCAAAGAGTTCAATCTTCGTTTCATCAGACCATAGAATGTTTCTCATGGTCTGAGAATCCTTTAGGTGTCTTTTGGAAAACTCCAAGCGGGCTGTCATGTGCCTTTTACTGAGCAGTGGCTTCCGTCTGGCCCCTCTACCATAAAACACAGATTGGTGGAGTGCTGCAGAGATGGTTGTCCTTCTGGAAGGTTCTCCCTTCTCCACAGAGGAACTCTGAAGCTCTGTCAGAGTGACAATAGGGTTCTTGGTCACCTCCATGACCAAGGCCCTTCTCCCCAGATTACTCAGTTTGGCCGGCCGCCAGCTCTAGGAAGAGTCTTGGTGGTTCCAAACTTCTTCCCTTTAAGAATGATGGAGGCCACTGTGTTCTTGGGGACCTTCAATGCTACAGACATTTTTTGCTACCCTTCCCCAGATCTGTGCCTCAACACAATACTGTCTCAGAGCTCTATTCCTTCGACCTCATGGCTTGGTTTTTGCTCCGTCTACCCTCTGATCTTATATAGACAGGTGTGTGCCTTTCCAAATCATGTTCATGCAATTGAATTGACCACAGGTGGACTCCAATTAAGTTGTAGAAACATCACGGGTGATCAATGGAAACAGGTGACAGGCACCTGAGCTCAATTTTGAGTCTCATAGCAAAGGGTCTGAATACTTACGTAAATAAGACTTTTCTGATTTTTTATTTCTAAAAAACTGTTTTTGCTTTGTCATTATGGGGTGTTGTGTGTAGATCGATGGGGGAATTTAAAAATAAACAATTTCAGAATAAAGCTGTTACAGTTGAAGTTAGAAATTTACATGCATTTAGGTTGGAGTCATTAAAACTTGTTTTTCAACCACTCCACAAATGTCTTGTTAACAAAGTATAGTTTTGGCAAGTCGGTTAGGACATCTCCTTTGTGCATGACGCAAATCCTTTTTACAACAATTGTTTACAGACAGATTATTTCACTTATAACTCACTGTATCGCTATTCCAGTTGAATTCACCAAGTACGAAGAGCAGTGAGCCATCGTCGGGAAATGAGCTTATCAAGGTATCAAGCTCATTAAGGATCTTTCCAAGGGCACCTGGTGGGTGAAGATTACAACAATGTTAAGCTTGAGTTGACAAGTGATAGTACCAATTTCAAGTGAGCAGATGGACAGGTGAGCGAGGGAGAAAGGAGAAAATCTACAGTTAGCAGAAATGAGTAGACATGTGCCACCAGTGCGACGAACAGATACTCTTGGACTATGAGAGAAAACGTAGTCTGATTGAAGCCAAAAACTCAAGGGACGGAAGGTCGGCATAGGCTGAAATTAAATTGCCATTCTTCAATGCAGATCTGCTAGAGACTTGGAATTCCACATGGGTTGTGCACGCAGAGTACACAAAATTGTAATGGTTGCATCCAAGGGGTGGGGAGCATGTGTAAAAAGAAAACAAAGAGACACACACTTGCCAAACCGCAAAACATCAACATGAAATAATCAGAAAATAACTAGGCAAGATACTCAAGTGAGCGAGCTGTGCGGCGTCTTCCTCAAAGAATTCTGCAGAACAACTCGACAGAACCGTTTTTGTTTTCGGCGACGGCCTTAGTTTTGCCAATGAGAAACCAGGGGCGACTGAAGTACTAACACTAATGGCTAATTCCCTAGCAGAGGTGGACAATACACCTCCCTGTACTAATTGCTGATTGCCTAGGAGAGGTGAAACCACTCCCCCTACAAATACAGCTTCTGATTACAAAAACAAGTCACACATTTCCATTCCCCCTTGATCCTGGTTGATGTGTCAACAATAATCTGCAAGCTATGAGCAGTCAGCAGTTCACACACCAAGTAGGCTTCTGGGAAGACAGGCAGCACTTCAAGTAGATGGCCCTAGCTATCAAAAAATATACTCCCTACAACAGATGTAAATGTATATGTGAAAATGAACATACCAAATTAATCGCAAAGCAGTTGGCCTTGTATTGAGGTCATGTCTAGATGGGATACAGCTTAACTAAATGCTCTGGTTCTGCTATGTTAATTATCATAACCTGCTGTGTAAATGGTCCTAAACCTGCTACGAAAAGTATATTTTGACAAAAGCTGTATCCCTTCTAGGCAAAACATTGTTTTAGGGCGGAGCTCATTAAAATAATACTCAGCCTGCTTTCCAATTGCATGACTTTTACAGTATATTTAGTTAATTTAGCAGACACTCGTATAACAGCATAGTGCCATCAGACTTCTGATAACATTCTAGGGTGAAAGGGGGCCACGAAATTAGTGATGGGCATTCCCATGAAAAGAGCCGGCTCTTTTTGGTGAGCTGAACCGAAAAGAGCCGGCTCTTTTGGCTCCCGAACGGAGTCAAACAGTTTGCGATAGTTTGACTATGATTGGTGTTAAAAATATTTTTATTAAATTATTAAATGAAATCACTCTACCTTACCCATAATGTATTTAATAATGCATTGGTTTGTTATGAAAAAGAATGCTATGAAACATTTGCATTTAAAGTATAACTTTTTAATATATACAAACACTTTTTAGTGCATATAAATCTAACCATTCAAAACAAATCCAATCTGAACAGCATAATAGAATATTGCACCATATCTAAGAAAAATAAATAACAATGTGCAAAACTGCAACATCCCTCTTATAACATTAAACTGGTCCCTCTTTTCTCTCTCTTCTTTATTGCCATGTTATAACCAGCAGCACACAGCTATGCTCACCATATTTAGCTTTTATGAGAGATTGCATTCAGAAACGCAAGCTGGCTCACTTTCGAGGGCTGACGCGGTTTCTTCGCTTAGTAATTATTTGTCCCGTTTTCGAGAAGACCCTCTTAGAGGGAACGGATGTGGTCACTATGCAGAGTCTCCCTGTCATGACTTTAGTAAGCCGTGGGTACACAGAGGACTTCTTCTTCCACCAGCTCAGAGGATCTGAGGGGCTCCTCCAAATAGGATCGGACCTCCATTATGGCATCTGCTGAGGGATTCCTTTGTGCTGCATTCCCACTTGCTCTCTCGTCAAATAGCATCCAAATAGTAGACCTTTGTGGCACTACTGCTGGTGCTTCGGCTCCATCTGATCCCTCTTCTTCCTGTTGCTCTGGTGCCTGAGCCAGCTGACTGCTGGGGCTGTCCCTCCCTGCTACTGAGGTTATTCTTTGAAGAGCCTCATCAATCGCTCTGTCATCACTGAAGGCTAACTTCTTAAACCTGGGGTCAAGTGCAGCGGTTTCTGATAGCACATGATTATATTCCATTCTGTGGAACTTTCTGTCCATTGATCAACGTAGTGTCCATCAACTCTGTCACATGTCCTGTGGTTACATTTGCTTTCTCTGGCGGCTTGCTGGAATTCGCTGCAGACTCTTACACAGGAGGATCATTTTTGAGGCTGTCACATAGCTGAAAAGAGAGAACAGTAACTTATTAGTTCAGGTTCATGTTTGTCTACTGATACTACATTTACATCTACTGCTCATATACATATACAGTACTGGATTAAATAATGATGTAGTAATAACTGCTTACTGTACCTCTCTCCACTGATCTCCACAGTGACTTGCGCAAAGGGTTCCAGGACTCTGCACACCTCCTCCTCCACCTCCCATTCCTCTTGAGTCAGAGCATCAACAGGTGCATTGACAATGGCCAGGGTAGAATTCCACCTTGTAGTGCAGTCTTGTTTAGGCCTCAGCTCAGGCATCCCCATCTGGCGTTGTGTAGACTTTAGTTTTTCAGCATCTACTGTGCGCCTGTGGAAGTGTTCCACAGCTGCTTTCACTTTGTTCTCAGTGGGCTTCATCACCTTCATCCTCAGATCCCTTGTGAGACCATATGCTGGTGCGGTTGGCCCTGGGTTCCTCCTAATGCAAGACAATGCTAGACCTCATGTGGCTGGAGTGTGTCAGCAGTTCCTGCAAGAGGAAGGCATTGATGCTATGGACTGGCCCGCCCATTCCCCAGACCTGAATCCAATTGAGCACATCTGGGACATCATGTCTCGCTCCATCCACCAACATTGCACCACAGACATTGCACCACAGACTGTCCAGACATTGCACCACAGACTGTCCAGGACTTGGCGGATGCTTTAGTCCAGGTCTGGGAGGAGATCCCTCAGGAGACCATCCGCCACCTCATCAGGAGCATGCCCAGGCGTTGTAGGGAGGTCATACAGGCACGTGGAGGCCACACACACTACTGAGCCTCATTTTGACTTGTTTTAAGGACATTACATCAAAGTTGGATCAGCCTGTAGTGTGGTTTTCCACTTTAATTTTGAGTGTGACTCCAAATCCAGACCTCCATGGGTTGATAAATTTGATTTCCATTGATAATTTTTGTGTGATTTTGTTGTCAGCACATTCAACTATGTAAAGAAAAAAGTATTTAATAAGAATATTTCATTCATTCAGATCTAGGATGTGTTATTTTAGTGTTCCCTTTGTTGTTTTTGAGCAGTGTATTCATTTAAGTCTTTTGATTATTCATATCTTAATATTTGTTTTTATATATATGAATATATTTGGCTCTTCTGATATGCGAGCCTGCTCCCAACGTTCACCTAAAAGAGCCGACTCGTTCGAACGACCCATCTCTACACAAAATGGTGAACCTCTATCAAAATGTGTATAGAAAAGTATTTTGAAAATACAAATTACAGCTCTCGAAAGTATCTTGTTACAAAATACATTGGAGTGTAGTTCAGCCCAGTGTAATACAAATTACAAAATACTCAGAAGTTATTGAAATATATATTTCAAATACATGTAACAGAAATATTGTCCATCTTTGAAGACAACTAGACAACAACCTCCAGGGACCATGCCACGATGTTCTAAGAACGTATTTAAAAGAAATCCCTTGGGGAAGTCCCTGGAACAAACCGGGAACTAGACAAATCCTGCAGGGGACCATGGCTGTCAATTCTGCCTTTCAAAGTCAAATATAGTAAATTACATTTGACACCTGGGTTTTCACATGTGCTCAAATGTTGTCATATGTGTAGTGTCATTTCATCGCATGTTGACATTTTGCATCCCCATGTTGTCACATTTATTTCACATAAGATCGAGATTGTGTTTTGGTATGTGCTTACATGTTATCACGTGTGGTTTCAAGGTATCGCATGTTGCCAGGTGATCACATTACATCACGTGATTACACGATATCGCAGGTTCATGTGTTCACGTGTTAAATTCATTTGTTTCTTTCCAATAAGGGGTGTTAAAGTCACCAAGGAGAAGAGGAGGAGTACACCCACTCAGGCACTCAAGCGCTCAGACTAACAGACACAGCAGTACCCGTGTTAGCAAGTACTCTTCATCTATAGAGATAAAGTATACTGGTAAAATATAATGTCTCAAAACACCATTATTGTGTAATGAAACAATGAAGAGTAGAGCACCTAAGCTGAGATCTGGTGTTTGAACGTCAACCAATGTAAGTATTTTAAAACACAGAGTTGGTTTATAAAACGAGAATTAAGTACTCGGACACCCAAAGTGATTCTTCAACCTGAATATTGGTGTTTTTAAGAGAGTGTTGTTAAAACACTTTTTGGGGTTTCAGTGCCTGTAAAAGGTAGCATCAAAACACAAAAACTGTGTTTCTCACGCAATCAATGGTTTCAATATGCAAATTATGATAAGGGCCTATGGAGATATTTTGTTGTTGTGGAATTCCACCTTTATTTTTTCAATGCTTCATTTCGACATATTACAAACTCAACCAAACAGTCACACTGACTTCAAACAACCACCAACATATACACTGAACAAAAATATAAATGCAACAATTTCAAAGATTTTACTGAGTTACAGTTCATTTAAGGAAATCAGTCAATTGAAATATTAGGCCCTAATCTATGGATTTCACATGACTGGGAATACAGATATTTACTCTTCTGTATTGCCCAGCTCTGTGGAGTGTACGGCTTAAAGTGGTCCTATGGACAGATACTCCAATCTTCGCTGTGGAGCTTTGCAACTCCTTCAGGGTTATCTTTGGTCTCTTTGTTGCCTCTCTGATTAATGCCCTCCTTGCCTGGTCCGTGATTTTTGGTGGGCGTCCCTCTCTTGGCAGGTTTGATGTGGTGCTATATTCTTTTGTTTTTTTAATAATGGATTTAATGGTGCTCCGTGGGATGATCAAAGTTTCAGATATTATTTTATAACCCAATCCTGATTTGTACTTCTCCACAACTTTGTCCCTGATCTGTTTGGAGCTCTCTGTGCCGCTTGCTTGGTGGTGCCCCTTGCTTAGTGGTGCTGCAGACTCTGGGGCCTTTCTGAACAGATATATATATATATATATATACTGAGATCATGTGACAGATCATGTGACACTTAGATTGCACACAGGTGGACTTTAACTAATTATGTGACTTCTGAAGGTAATTGGATGCACCAGATCTTGTTTAGGGGCTACATAGCAAAGGGGGTGAATACACACGCACGCAACACTTCTCTGCCTGAATTGTTTTTGAATTTTTTGAAAATGTTATTTTTTCAATTTCACTTCACCAATTTAAACAATTTTGTGTATGTCCATTACATTAAATCCAAATGAAAAATGAATTTAAATTACAGGTTGTAATGCAAACAATAGGAAAAATGCCAAAGGGATGAATACTTTTGCAAGACACTATATAGCCCGAGACACCACCACCTACCCCCATTAAAAACCACTACCCCATTCCACTACTTTGACCCTATCTGCTCCTGCTGTCACGCCCTGGTCTAAGTATTTTGTGTTTTCTTTATTATTTTGGTCAGGCCAGGGTGTGACATGGGTTATTTATTGTGGTGTGTTTTGTCTTGGGGTTTTTGTAGGTTATGGGATTGTGGTGTAGTATAGTTGTCTAGGTAAGTCTATGGTTGCCTAGAGTGGTTCTCAATCAGAGGCAGGTGTTTATCGTTGTCTCTGATTGGGAACCATATTTAGGCAGCCATATTCTTTGAGTGTTTTGTGGGTGATTCTTCCTGTCTCTGTGTTAGTTTGCACCAGAATAGGCTGGTTAGGTTTTTACGTTTATTGTTTTGTATTGTTCGTGGTTATCTTTTATTAAACATGTATCGAAATAACCACGCTGCATTTTGGTCCGCCTCTCCTTCACAGGAAGAAAACCCTAACACCTGCACCATGCCAACAGCCTGGGAGGACTGGACACCACCTCTCAACACACCCTGTAATTCTTCCGAAGTCAAATCTCGTATAGCCAAATACATCTCTGCAGCAGCCACCACAGCATCCATTTTCTGTGACTTATGTTCCATTTCTGCGGTACATTTGATAACAATTGCTATGAATGCTAAGAAGCCAACCTTACTGAAGCATAAATCCCTCGTTGGCCTAGCCCTCTGTGCTGGCACAAATCTACTACTCACTGCGACATGACCATAAACATGGCACCTGAAACAACGGAGTGGATTCGGCACAAAAGCTCTAACAGGATACCTGACCTGACATATCATACCATGACTTTGTCGGGTAGAGACTGACTCAAAAGGACTGACAGTGACTCCTCTGTTTCACCACGCTCCCCACCAGGTCTGCGTCGCACCAAACTGTGGGCGTCACAAACACCAGGAATCTCTAATTGCTCCATCACTACACACTACCCCAGAAATCAGTCCTTTCAATGGTACCCTGTTCCTAAGAGCAAGAAACAGATCATGGAGTGCCTGCTCTTCTGATCAGAAGAGACACAAACAAATAAGTCCACCGAAGTCCACTATCGGTTACCTTCACTGATTCAGCTGCACCCAACTCCTTTCTTACCCACTTTCTCCAAAAATGTCAGTCCTACTGGACCAGATTCTCCTTCATCATGTCCAAACTCAGCGGTCCTCACCGCAGGTACTTAATCCTCACTCTCGTCAGGTTCCATCTATGAGCTACTGGAGCACGTATCCCTCTTTTTGATGCCAATCTTCCTCACCACACCGCTTCCTTCTACACTCAGCTCCTTCTCTGCGGTCATCGCTGCACCTCCCACCGCGGTTAATTCAACCTCACTCTCGTTACTTTCAAATTCCTTCTGTTGCTCTTCCAAAAGTTCTGTGTCATCCTGCATTCCATAATCACTCAAAACATGTTTCATTTTCTCCTTTCCCCCCCCTTGTCTGTCATCTTCTCCATCAGATCTTTCAGAAGGCTTGGGTAATCCCCCAATTCCATATTTACACATAATACGTTCTAATTTCCACTTTCCTGGTTTTTGTCTTCTGCCCACCATCTTACCGCCCTAGCCTTACTCCTGTCCAAAGCGTGCAGTCTGGCCCACAATTCTCATTCCCAGATTCATATCCTATAACTGAGTTATGAAACTTCTTAAATCATGTTAACAGGTGTAATTAGTTCAAGTAACATACTGGATCAGTTGACACTTTTAAAAATTTTTTTTTTTTTTAATTTGAGTAGCATAAGATTAATTAATCAATCAATTCACATTCAAAACTTAGATATTGAAACAAAATCTACCTGCAATAGAGCATGCTGGGAAATATGATAATGATGGGTGTGGTTTTGGTTCAACACTGGTTAATTTTACAACGATGAGTGTTCATTTAACATTTACAGATTTAATGTAACTCCTGAATCAACACTAGAAATGTTACACTGAAAAATCAACACTAGGTAACACTGGCCAATTTGCTGTGTATCCCTATCTCTCATTTCATAACTGTCTCAAAGTGTCAAAATACCCCCAACATATGTAAGTATAAATCCAACTTAATATGTTGCTCAAAATGTAAGTACATTTCATGAGGACAACCAAAAAGAGATACAATTTAGTGACAGAACAAACACATTGGAAGTCTTTGGGCTGGCTGGTAGCCTAGCAGTTAAGGGTGTTCAACCAGTAGCTGAATAGTTGCTGGTTCAAATCCCTAAACTGAATAGGTGAAAATTATATTGATGTGCCCTTGAGCAAGGCACTTAACCCTAGTCGCTCTGGATAAGAGCATCTGCTAAATGACTGGAATTTAAATAGTTTTAATCACCTTGTATCTCCTGTTTTTAGAGGATTGTGTGGAATAAAAATAAATGACTTTATGATTCATTCACACAATTTTGTATAATTTTATTTATTTTTTATTTTTCCTTTATTAACTAGGCATGTCAGTTAAGAACAAATTCTTATTTTCAATGATGGCCTAGGAACAGTGGGTTGACTGCCTTGTTCAGGGGCAGAACGACAGATTATTACATTGTCAGCTAAGGGATTCAATCTTGCAACCTTTCGGGTTACTAGTCCAACGCTTTAACCACTAGGCTACCTGCCGCCCCAAATGGACACTGTATGCATATTTGTATTTGTATATTAGTATTAAGCAGCTTGTTTGTTGTGCCATGAGGTGTAATGGATCATGATGAGCGGACATCAAAACCTTCAGGCAAAAATGACATTCAATGATAGGACGAGCCATTCCCACATTTAATACTAAAAGAAAATACAATATCCTGCAAAACTGTCTGCAAAATATATACAGTATATCACAAAAGTGAGTACACCCCTCACATTTTTGTAAATATTTGAGTATATCTTTTCATGTGACAACACTGAAGAAATGACACTTTGCTACAATGTAAAGTAGTGAGTATACAGCTTGTATAACAGTGTAAATTTGCTGTCCCCTCAAAATAACTCAACACACAGCCATTAATGTCTAAACCACTGGCAACAAAAGTGAGTACACCCCAAGTGAAAATGTCCAAATTGCCAGGGACTGGGAGTTTTGCTGTTACAAAGCACTTCATATCAACAGTGTACATTTACATCACAGCAAACACCGTGAGTATGTTTACATGCACACTCATATTTCAATATTAGCCGGATTATGGCAGTAAACTGAGTATGGCAATAGTCATGTAAACTATTGATTTTACAATAGTCATGTAAATCTTACTCTGTTTATTCAGCGTAAAATCAAATGAAGTATACGCCGCCAAATGAAGTATAGGTATTCACAATAATCAACATTTTGATGTGCATGTAACGATACTGAATGACTCAGGATATACTGTATCTGTGTTTTTTTTTATCCATGAGAAAGAAAGGAAAAAATAAAGAGGAATCTCCAGGAGAGGAACACTCGTGTTGGTCCCTATGGAGAACATTCCCAAAAGAGAGAGAGTGAGAACAACCGGAATGACATGACGCTAATAAAGCGCTCCCATGTGGAGTCCCTGCTAAGGTACTGCTCTGACTGTCACTGTGTTCAAGTGGATCTAAAATTAACACAGGGATCAGTGCTACAAGGTGAATAGCATTCTCCTGGGGCTACAGTCTGTAGGAAAACACAGACGAAGACCGAATAGAGACTTTACATTGGTGATAATTCAATTGCACATGCTTTTTGAAGATACATCTCAATGGTACAAAAGGAAATACTGCAAAAAAACACAGAGAATATTACATGTGCTCACATTGGTTGGTGGGTATTTGATACTGCTGATGCAGAGATATGGAATATAAAGCTGTGGCAGAGAAGGTTTATAGCCTTCAAACTCAACTCTGGACCTCGAAGCCAGTTCCACTGCCTTTTTTCATTGTTCCCCTCTTATCATTGACTGATTTAGACTTGAGACACCAGGTGTGTGCCACTAATTATCAGGTAGAACCTGAAAACCAGCAGGCTCTGGATCTCGTAGGGTAAGAGTTGAAAACCCCTGGTTTATAGGAACAGGAGAAAGAGGTATTCTGCTGGGTAATAGGCTGCATCACATCCGGCCGTGATTGGGAGTCCCATAAGGCAGCGCACAATTGTCTTAGCATCGTCTGGGTTTGGCCGGGGTAGGCCATCGTTGTAAATAAGAATTTGTTCTTAACTGACTTGCTAGTTAAATAAAGGTTAAATTAAAAATATATAAAATGACTCTACGGGTGAGAGGCAAGTAAGCACCAGCATATACTTACAGACTGGGGAATCAGGTTCTCATACAATAGACAAAATATTCCATATGAATTGATCTCAGTCCCCTCGCTATCCCTTACACCTACAGCATGTGTCAAACTCATTCCACGGAGGGCCAAGTGTCTATGGGTTTTCGTCCCACCCTTGTACTTGATTGATGAATTAAAGTCACTAATTAGTACGGAAATCCCCTGTCCTACAGCAACCCAATACATTGACAAAAATAGTCATAAATATCAGGAGCTGGCTGAACATCTTTCAAATCTTCTCTCCCCCTCTCTACACCGCTCCATCACTTCAGTGCACATGCACGTCGCCTGAATCCACAACTGTTCCCTACACCGAGGTGATAGAATGAATAGCTGCCTCAGAGTATTAGTCCCTGTGGACACCAGTGTCTATCTGATAACTCTGTGTGTGTGTGTGTGTGTGTGTGTGTGTGTGTGTGTGTGTGTGTGTGTGTGTGTGTGTGTGTGTGTGTGTGTGTGTGTGTGTGTGTGTGTGTGTGTGTGTGTGTGTGTGTGTGTGTGTGTGTGTGTGTGTGTGTGTGTGTGCGCGCGCGTATAGTCCCTGTGGACACTAGTGTCAACCTGTAAGGCACTATGAACAAACCCTTTTTTCTTGTCAAGGTGCACCACCTCTCCAACACCTGGAGTTCCTGGTTCCACTTCCCCCTGGGAGGAGAGGAAGGAGCTAAACTGTCTGTGGCCCCCGGCTCTGTCCCCTGGCCTCCCCTGGTGTACATTTAAGCATATTCTTCTATCAAAACATATGGTTAATAATGTTATGGGGAGGTCCCAATGGTCTGCCTTGATGTCTCAGATCAGGGACATCAAGTGCTGATGCCTTTTAGATCCTAATGAATAATATGGACAGGTGGGGTCCTGGGCCCGTATCCACAAAGCGTTTCAGAATAGAAAATTGGTCGTAAGTGCTGAGAATAGAGACATTCTACTCCTACTCTCCTACTCTCAAAATAAAAGCTTTAGTCATGAGTCCCACCTAGTTGACAGATATTTAGGAGACCTCATGAGCTGTCCTAACCAGGTAAGAGTTACCAGCAGGTGTCTTGATAATAGAACAAATCAGTGAGTTAGGGGTTCCTGCGCCACATGCAATTGCTTTGGAGTCCATAAATAATCTAGAGACCTACATGGAACAGTATCTCTTGCGCTTTTGACAGTGCTTTCACAAGGCCTATTTAACATTGTGTGCCTAAAGACTTAGAACCACTAGGCTAACCAATAAACACCTTTTTCTTCCTATTATTTTAATTACCTACATCATGTTATTTCAAGTTATTGAAGCACAACATCACGTTTTTTAAAAATATGCCCAAATTGGGCTTCTGTTAACCTTTCAAATGTTGTATGAAACGTTGTATGCAACATTATCGGCAAGTGACTTGACGTCTACTGTACCAAAGAGATTTAGAGTTGTTCAAACGGGAGTGGCTACGAGTGTGTTGATATAACAGTAATATGGTCAAAATTCCTCTTATAACAACCATCAGAATTGGATTTTTAAACAAGTTATGCCTGCCAACATATTAGGCAATAATTAAGAGTAGGCAAAATGATTGTGTCAGGCTAAGATTCTATCAAACGTTATACCATTGCAACATTTGTTGTACAGGCACATTCACCGGGGTTGTCTTACACTTCTCAGCTGGCGATGCCTCATTGCAATTGGTTATTCCCCATAAATTTAAACAATGTCAATAAGTATCATCACTACCTTTCCTTTAGGTCACTTAAACTGTCGTGATTACCAGCTGAGATCAACTTTTTTGAGTTTATTTTACTCCTGGCTCAGAGTTTGTCTGGGCAGTGTCTTAACATCATCCTAAAACCTACTCTGGGCTGGGAGTTCTTTGGTCTTAAAACAGGTTTTTAATAACAAGATTCCTATAGACTTTTCTGAGACGTTTTGTAAATAAGGGCCATGATATTAGATCAGCACTCCTACTCTGAGACCCTTTGTGAATAAGGGCCCTGAGTGTTATTGAGCTGTTATGAAGCAGTGGAGTGGTTTTACCCACGCCTCTTTTAATTAGTCAAAGGTGCCCATCGATGAAAACATTCATGCCTTTCAGCTAGGTGACTTATATTTGAGTTTTCTGAAGAATTATATATAGATTTTTTTCAAAGAAGCTATGTGTTATTGACTATCAGAAATACAAGCGCTCTTGTGACAGATTTGTGCTCGAAGGAGAACTAATTACTTACTGGTACCTTTAAAGGCTCCTTCAGGAATCTCCACTTTCAGCCTCGTATCAGTTTAAGCAGCACAGTTATTCTCCTTGGGTGTTAGTAGTGAAGGGATAATGGATAACATCTTCAATTACGGCAACCCTGAAGTCTCTCTCCTCTTGTATAAACACAGCTCAGCATCACTGAGAGGATTAAGAAAGTGTTCGGTGTCTGGTTTGTACTTTTTTTTTTGTTGCCTTTATTTAACTAGGCAAGTCAGTTAAGAACAAATTCTTATTCACAGTGACGGCCATAGGAACATGACTCTGTACAGGATTAACAGTTCACTGAAAGTAAGTTTGGGTGAAATATGCAAGAAATTAAGGATGCACTCAAACAACATTTTTACAACTCAATGAGGTGTCTGCATGGATGGTCCTAGATTTAGCCTGTTCCTGGACTAAACATACTTTCATTGGAGAGTGTTTTCTAAATGTGATTTTTGGCATTCAGAATCCTCCAGGAGAGGACTTAATTTGGTTATACAAGAACTGTCTCTTGAACTACCATCCTTTCCGACAGGGGGCGTACATCAAGCTGACGTGTGCTACAAAAACAGGAGATCTCCTGCTCTATGGACTATTCCGGTCCAGACAACGTTTACTTACTTACTAACTGGGCCTTGAACAGGAGCTCAATATAAACGCCATATATATACCTCACAAATTCTAAAATATTTATGATTCCATTAAATTATTCCCCTCAACATTACTCACATCAACATTAATCACTGACACCCTTTCATTAATTAATATCCATTTATCTGGGTGTCTGGGAACATATGCAGCTGAAAATAAGACACAGAATGATGGGGATTGGATTAGCGGAATTAATCTTCAATGAAGATATCAGTATTTTTGGGCAGCGCAGTGAGATGAAACAGACAACAGCAATACTGAACGTCCACCCTCATCCCACGAACCACTCACTCACACACACACACATACACGATGCTCCAGATACTCATCTAGTCTAAAGAAGGCCAGTTTTATTGCCACTTTAATCAGGACAAAAGTTTTCAGCTGAGCTAACTTAATTGCATAAGGGTTTTCTAATGATCAATTAGCCTTTTAATATGATAAACTTGGAATAGCTAACACAACGTGCCATTGGAACACAGGAGTGATGGTTGCTGATAATGGGCCTCTGTACACCTATGTAGGGCGGCAGCGTAGCCTAGTGGGTAGAGCGTTGGACTAGTAATCGGAAGGTTGCAAGTTCAAACCCCCAAGCTGACAAGGTACAAATCTGTGGTTCTGCCCCTGAACAGGCAGTTAACCCACTGTTCCTAGGCTGTCATTGAAAATAAGAATTTGTTCTTAACTGACTTGCCTAGTAAAATAAAGGTTAAAAAAAAAGAAAGAAAAAAAATGTAGATGTAAATGTAAATGTAATGTATTCCATTAAGAAATCTGCAGTTTCCAGCTACAATAGTCAATTACAGCAATGTCTATGCTGTATTTTTGATCAATTTGATTACTTTTAAAAAAATGTGCTTTTCTTTCAAATACAAGGACATTTCTAATTGACCCCGAACTTTTGAACGGTAGTGTATATTTTTATATATACATATATATATTTTACAGCCCTGCTAGCTACATAAATGTAAGTTATTATCGAGGAGTACTGACGTCAAACATGTTTTTGTAATTTTAGGCAAAACAACAACTGAAAGTCTAAAACCTCAGGCAAGCTGGCTGGTTAACTATAATTTCAATGCTACATAGCATTAGCCACGCTAGCTCGTGATTAGCATGAAGGCATTTACAAAGCTCACATGAAGCTCATTTGATCTAGTTGCTAATATCTACAACATATCAGCTTTCCAACAGCACAGATATTATTTTTGAATACCCTTCGAAATATTAATATTTAATCTAAGCCTATGATGTAGAAATTAACAACTTCAGTCATAAACCAGGAACGTCACAGTCCCATGGTCTCTATTTTCACAAAACTGTCATCTTGCTGAATGGAAACTACGCAGAAGAGCCTTGAATGGGCTAGGGGGAGGTTGATAAATGTAGCTTCAGCAGATGACCTAATTGATCAAGTGTCTCAGTTCGTTCAGGAGATTTGTACCTCTGTCTCGCATGCTAACAAGGTAAGCAGTATTGTAGTGGGTGTGGTTGGGCTTACTGTTGAGCAATCAAACCAGGTAATGTTGATATCATTCATTTTTTTTCACTCTTTGTTCTCCTGCTGCCCATTGTATTCATTCTTGGTCAACATTTCTATATCCAATATTATTAAAAAAAATACTTGGCCACAATTTGTGACAGTTACTATCATTTAAAAGTGTTTTTGGAATGGGGGGGTGGGCGGTGTCACAATATATTGCGTAGCACAGTGTTGTATTATTGTTACAGCCAGTTCCGGTTACCGGTCTCCTCGGAATTGGAGAAGAGCTAGAAGTGCACCTTGTTGTGCCATCACTCAAGAGCAAGTGAGGTTTCTGATGTCCTGTGCTTTAAGTGTGTCTCAGATGGCAGATATTCTACATGTGTCCCGATCAACACTCAAACGTCGTCTAAGGTCAATTGTGCTTGGGAGTAACGCAATAAAACTACAAACACTTTAGATGCATGGTTTACAGTTTCTTACCAATCAAACAATTTAGAATGACTTCAATCAAGACAGGAGTAAAATTACTATGGTTATATACAGTGCTTTGCAAAAGTATTCATCCCCCTTGGCGTTTGTCCTATTTTGTTGCATTACAACCTGTAATTTGTATAGATTTTTATTTGGATTTAATGTAATGGACATACACAAAATAGTCGAAATTGGTGAAGTGGAATGAAAAAAATGACTTGTTTCAAAAAATAAAAAATAAAAAAGCCTTGGGTGCCTGTGTAATTTACCCCCTTTGCTATGAAGCCCCTAAATAAGATCTGGTGCAACCAATTACCTTCAGAAGTCACATAATTAGTTAAATAAAGTCCACCTGTGTGCAATCTAAGTGTCACATGATCTGTCACATGATCTCAGTATATATACATCTGTTCTGAAAGGCCCCAGAGTCTGCAGCACCACCAAGCAAGGGGCACCAACAAGCAAGTGGCACCATGAAGACCAAGGAGCTCTCCAAACAGGTCAGGGACAAAGTTGTGGAGAAGTACAGATCAGGGTTGAGTTATAAAATAATCTGAAACTTTGAACATCCCACAGAGCACAGGTACTCTGGTCAGATAAGACTAATATTGAGCTTTTTGGCCATCAAGGAAAACACTATGTCTGGCGCAAACCCAAACATCTCATCACCCCGAGAACGCCACACAGTGGAGCATGGTGGTTGCAGCATCATGCTGTGGGGGTGTTTTTCATCGGCAAGGACTGGAAAACTGGTTAGACTTGAAGGAATGATTGATGGCACTAAATACAGGGAAATTCTTGAGGGAAACCTGTTTCAGTCTTCGAGAGATTTGAGACTGGGACAGAGGTTCACCTTCCAGCAGGACAATGACCCTAAGCATACTGCTAAAGCAACACTCGAGTGGTTTAAGGGAAAACATTTACATTTCTTGGAATGGGCTAGTCAAAGCCCAGACCTCAATCCAATTGAGAATCTGTTGTACGACTGAGTAAATATTGCTGTACACCAGCGGAACCCATCCAACTTGAAGGAGCTGGAGCAGTTTTGCCTTGAATAATGGGCAAGAATCCCAGTGGCTGGATGTGCCAAGCTTATAGAGACATACCCCAAGAGACTGCAGCTGTAATTGCTGAAAAACGTGTCTCTACAAAGTATTGACTTTGGGGGGTGAATAGTTACATATGCACGCTCAAGTTCTGTTTTTTTGTCTTATTTCTTATTTGTTTCACAAAAAATATTTAGCATTGCAAAGTGGTAGGCATGTTGTGTAAATCAAATGATACAAACCCCCAACAAAATCTATTTTAATCATAGGTTGTAAGGCAACAAATGCCAATGTACATTTCCTCATCCCTGGCCATTGTTAGTCTTTTTCTCCTTTTTTCCCAGACACTTCAATCTGTCACATGCACCATTATATTCTGACATGTCAGACTTGGCTCTTGATGAAAAGACTAAGGACTTGGTGGCTGGGAACGACAGACTTGAACCCGAGGCTGTTCAAGCACAATTAAGGGCATTGGGAATCCTGGTGCAGAGACGCAGAGTGAGGGACAGCATGCTTGTGTTAACCCGAGAGCCATGTCGCAGAGGCGGCATAGAAGGTCATACCGTGTTGCTGGACCAAACTCATTATGGCACCTTGATGGAAACCACAATGTCACGGTCGTCATAAGGAGGAGACCAAGGCGCAGCGTTGTAAGCGAACATAACTCTTTAATTAAAGAGAGAACACTGAACAGAACTAAACAAAACGAACCGTGAAGCAATATGGCTAGTGTAGAACAGGCAACTAAACATAGAATATAACAACGCACAAACTATCCAAGGAATAAGGCTACCTAAATATGGTCCCCAATCAGAGACAACAATAAACAGCTGCCTCTGATTGAGAACCAATCTAGGCAACCATAGACATATAAACACCTAGACCAGAAAAAGCCCATAAACATACAAAAAACCCTAGACAAAACAAAAACTACACAAACCACCCTGACCTAACCAAATAATAAAGAAAACAAAGATAACTAAGGTCAGGGCGTGACAGTACTGGCGTACTGGAGGTCTGGAGTGTAGAGCTGACACAACCCGTCCTGGCTGGATGTTTATTTTCACCCTGCAAATGCAGGGCGCTGACACAGGACATACTGGGCTGTGTACACTCACCGGAGACACAGAACGCAAAGCTGGCGCAGGATATCCTGGTCCAAGGAGGTACACTGGAGACCAGGAGCGCTGAGCCGGCACCCTCCTTCCTGGCTGGATGCCCATTCTAGCCCGACCAATGCGAGGAGCTGGATTAGAGCACACTGGGCTAGAATAGCGCACTGGAGACACCGTGCGTTCCACTGCATAACACGGTGCCTGACCAGTAACACGCTCCCCACAGTAAGCACGAGGAGTTGGCTCAGGTCTCCGACCTGACTCATGCAATCTCCTCGTGTCCCCCCGCCAAAAAAAATTATCTTGAGGCTGCCTTTCGGGCTTCCGTGCCAGCCGTGTACCTTCATATCGACGCCGTTCCTCCTGTGCTATCTCCACCTGCTGCCATGGCAGGGTCTTGTCCCCTGCCATTACCTCCTCCCAGGTCCAGGATGTCCCCCACTCTTCTTTCTCCCAGGTCCAAGATGACAACTCCTTTTTAGCATGCTGCTTGGTCCTTTTTTGGTGGGTTGTTCTGTCACGGTAGTCATAAGGAGGAGACCAAGGCGCAGCGTGGTAGGCGAACATAAATCTTTAATTAAAGAGAGAACACTGAACAGAACTAAACAAAACAACAAAACAAACCGTGAAATATGGCTAGTATGGCAATATGGCAATATGGCTAGTGTTGAACAGGCAAGTAAACATAGAATATAACAACTATCCAAGGAATATGGCTACCTAATATGGTCCCCAATCAGAGACAATGATAAACATCTGCCTCTTATTAAGAACCAATCTAGGCAACCATAGACATATAAACACCTAGACCAGATAAACCCCAGAAACATACAAAACCTACACAAACCACCCTTGTTACACCCTGACCCAACCGAATAATAAAGAAAACAAAGATAACTGAGGTCAGGGCGTGACACACAAACTGATAAGGTCGATGTATCTTTGTGATAGACACAATTATCTATATCACTGGTGAGCAGTTGTACATTGTAACATCTCAAATTGTTCATCGACAACTAGTTCATCAACAACTAACAGTTCAGTTTAGCAAGCAAAGGCCTTTGATACCATAAGTCACTCGTGGATTATAATAATTGTATTGTTTTTCTGCTACTTCTGTTATTGATTGAATATCTGCATCATGAAATGAACAAACATGCTCATATTGAGGATATACGGAGGCAAAAACAGTTGGAGCTAAGTGTGAACAACAGAAGAATCTGTCCTCTTGACTCATCAGGATAAACATGGTTATTTTAACAATTTAAGTAGATTTTGTCATCACACATCTTCCGCTGCAGGAAACAGTCTAGAACAAACCCTTGTTGTAGCCTTGAGGGTTACTGGAAGTACTTACAGTTGTGATCCGTAGTAGATTGTTCATTAACATTGTTCCACATTTTGGATGTTAATTTAATTTTTGGTCTGCTGCTTTGTCATATACTGCAGGAACCTGATGTAGCAGCTAAGTGGTAAAGGAGGATGGTGATTTTGTATATTTAATGTGTCTTCAGCTTTTGCATCAGCCAGTGCTGTGTTTTCTGATTTAGGTGAAGGACAGTCATACGTGGCGGTATTGATGGGTACAGCCTCCTCATTGTGTTTCTCTGTGTTTCCAGGAACAATCGCAGCAGTACTGTAATGGATTGCTTCATGAATGCTGTCTCCAGAAATGGCGTTCCCTTCAGAGTTAGGTGTAAGGGTTTTCCTGTGGTGAAAGAGAGGCGGACCAAAATGCAGCGTGGTGGTTATTCATGTTTAATTTAGAAAGACGACTATACATGAACAGACTAACCGAAACAAGAAAAGTGAAAACCTAAACAGTCCTATCTGGTGCAAACACAGAGACAGGAACAATCACCCACAAAACCCAACACAAAACAGGCTACCTAAATATGGTTCCCAATCAGAGACAATGACTAACATCTGCCTCTGATTGAGAACCATATTAGGCCAAACATAGAAATAGACAAACCAGACACACAACATAGAATGCCCACCCAGCTCACATCCTGACCAACACTAAAACAAAGAAAACACATACGAACGATGGTCAGAACGTGACAGTACCCCCCCCCAAGGTGCGGACTCCGAACGCACAACCTAAACCTATAGGGGAGGGTCTGGGTGGGAATCTGTCCGCGGTGGCGGCTCTGGCGCTGGACGTGGACCCCACTCCATAATTGTCTTAGTCCACCTCCTTAGCGTCCCTTGAGTGGCGACTCTCGCCACTAACCTTGGCCTAGGAAACCTAACAACGGGCCCCACTGGACTGAGGGGCAGCTCCGGACTGAGGTAGCTCAGGACTGAGGGGTAGCTCGGGACTGAGGGGTAGCTCAGGACTGAGGGGAAGCTCAAGAGGAAGCTCAGGACTGAGAGGAAGCTCAGGACTGAGAGGAAGCTCCGGCGCCGACAGAGATGGCCGCCTCGCTTCGCGTTCCTAGGAAACTATGCATTTTTTTTTTTTTACGTGTTATTTCTTACATTAGTACCCCAGGTCATCTTAGGTTTCATTACATACAGTCGAGAAGAACTACTGAATATAAGATCAGCGTTAAATCACCATCAGTACGACCAAGAATATGTTTTTCGCGACGCGGATCCTGTGTTCTGCCTTACAAACAGGACAACGGAGTGGATTCCATGCAGCGACCCAAAAAAACTACTCCGAAAAAGAGGGAAACGAGGCGGTCTTCTGGTCAGACTCCGGAGACGGGCACACCGTGCACCACTCCCTAGCATTCTTCTTACCAATGTCCAGTCTCTTGACAACAAGGTTGATGAAATCCGAGCAAGGGTAGCATCCCAGAGGGACATCAGAGACTGTAACGTTCTTTGCTTCACGGAAACATGGCTCACTGGAGAGACGCTATCCGAGGCGGTGCAGCCAACGGGTTTCTCCACGCATCGCGCCGACAGAAACAAACATCTTTCTGGTAAGAAGAGGGGTGGGGGCGTATGCCTTATGGCTAACGTGACATGGTGTGATGAAAGAAACATACAGGAACTCAAATCCTTCTGTTCACCTGATTTAGAATTCCTCACAATCAAATGTAGACCACATTATCTACCAAGAGAATTCTCTTCGATTATAATCACAGCCGTATATATCCCCCCCCAAGCAGACACATCGATGGCTCTGAACAAACTTTATTTAACTCTCTGCAAACTGGAAACGATTTATCCGGAGGCTGCATTCATTGTAGCTGGGGATTTTAACAAGGCTAATCTGAAAACAAGACTCCCTAAATTTTATCAGCATATCGAGTGCGCAACCAGGGGTGGAAAGACCTTGGATCATTGTTACTCTAACTTCCGCGACGCATATAAGGCCCTGCCCCACCCCCCTTTCGGAAAAGCTGACAACGACTCCATTTTGTTGATCCCTGCCTACAGACAGAAACTAAAACAAGAGGCTCCCACGCTGAGGTCTGTCCAACGCTGGTCCGACCAAGCTGACTCCACACTCCAAGACTGCTTCCATCACGTGGACTGGGACATGTTTCGTATTGCGTCAGATAACAATATTGACGAATACGCTGATTCGGTGTGCGAGTTCATTGGAACGTGCGTTGAATATGTCCTTCCCATAGCAACGATTAAAACATTCCCTAACCAGAAACCGTGGATTGATGGCAGCATTCGTGTGAAACTGAAAGCGCGAACCACTGCTTTTAATCAGGGCAAGGTGTCTGGTAACATGACCGAATACAAACAGTGCAGCTATTCCATCCGCAAGGCTATCAAACAAGCTAAGCGTCAGTACAGAGACAAAGTAGAATCTCAATTCAACGGCTCAGACACAAGAGGCATGTGGCAGGGTCTACAGTCAATCACGGACTACAGGAAGAAATCCAGCCCAGTCACGGACCAGGATGTCTTGCTCCCAGTCAGACTAAATAACTTTTTTGCCCGCTTTGAGGACAATACAGTGCCACTGACACGGCCTGCAACGAAAACATACGGTCTCTCCTTCACTGCAGCCGAGGTGAGTAAGACATTTAAACGTGTTAACCCTCGCAAGGCTGCAGGCCCAGACGGCATCCCCAGCCGCGCCCTCAGAGCATGCGCAGACCAGCTGGCCGGTGTGTTTACGGACATATTCAATCAATCCCTATACCAGTCTGCTGTTCCCACATGCTTCAAGAGGGCCACCATTGTTCCTGTTCCCAAGAAAGCTAAGGTAACTGAGCTAAACGGCTACCGCCCGTAGCACTCACATCCGTCATCATGAAGTGCTTTGAGAGACTAGTCAAGGACCATATCACCTCCACCCTACCTGACACCCTAGACCCACTCCAGTTTGCTTACCGCCCAAATAGGTCCACAGACGATGCAATCTCAACCACACTGCACACTGCCCTAACCCATCTGGACAAGAGGAATACCTATGTGAGAATGCTGTTCATCGACTACAGCTCGGCATTCAACACCATAGTACCCTCCAAGCTCGTCATCAAGCTCGAGACCCTGGGTCTCGACCCCGCCCTGTGCAACTGGGTACTGGACTTCCTGACGGGCCGCCCCAGGTGGTGAGGGTAGGCAACAACATCTCCTCCCCGCTGATCCTCAACACTGGGGCCCCACAAGGGTGCGTTCTGAGCCCTCTCCTGTACTCCCTGTTCACCCACGACTGCGTGGCCACGCCTCCAACTCAATCATCAAGTTTGCGGACGACACAACAGTGGTAGGCTTGATTACCAACAACGACGAGACGGCCTACAGGGAGGAGGTGAGGGCCCTCGGAGTGTGGTGTCAGGAAAATAACCTCACACTCAATTTCAACAAAACTAAGGAGATCTTTATGGACTTCAGGAAACAGCAGAGGGAACACCCCCCTATCCACATCGATGGAACAGTAGGCATCTCCGGCTGCTCCATGCAGACTGGCAGCTCCGGCTGCTTCATGCAGACTGGCAGCTCTGGCTGCTCCATGCAGGCTGGCAGCTCCTTGCAGACTGACAGCTCTGGCTGCTCCATGCAGACTGACAGCTCTGGCTGCTCCATGCAGACTGGCAGCTCTGGCTGCTTCATGCAGACTGACAGCTCGGGCTAAGCACGCGTACTGGGGACACCGTGCGTTCCACCGCATAGCACGGTTCCTGACCAGTAGCACGCCCGCCACGGTTAGCACTGCTACGCGCACTGTTGCGCTGAGCTGGCACAGGACGTGCAAGGCTAGGGAGGTGCACAGGAGGCCTGGGGTGTGAGGCTGGCACCATCTTCACCAGCCGACTAGCACGCACCTCAGGACGAGTATGGAGAGCTGACCCAGGTGTCATCAAATCCTCGACACGCTCCGTCGGGCGAATTCCGTGTCTCATACACCAACACAGCAACTCCCTCATATCTCTCTCCTCCAATCTCCCCATTAACTCCTTCACCATCTCTGCTTCGCTCACCTCCAACACCGGTTCTGGTTCTGGTTTCCTCCTTGGCTCCTTACGATAAACAGGGGGAGTTGGCTCAGGTCTGACTCCTGACTCTGCCACACTCTCCCTGTGCCCCCCCCAAGAAATTTTTGGGGCTGACTCTCGGGCTTCCATCCTCTCTGCCGTGCTAGCTCCTCATAATGCCGCCTCTCTGCTTTTGCTGCCTCCAGCTCGGCTTTGGGGCGGCAATATTCCCCTGGCTCTGCCCAGGGTCCTTTCCCGTCTAGAATCTCCTCCCAAGTCCATTTCTCCAAGTAGTGCAGCCTCTCCCACGTGCAGCCGCTCCTGCTGCTGCTGCCTCTGTTGCCTCTCCTGCTGCTGCTTTTGCTGTTGCCCGTCACCACGCCGCTTGGTCCTGTTGTGGTGGGTGATTCTGTAAGGGTTTTCCTGTGGTGAAAAAGAGGCGGACCAAAATGCAGCGTGGTGGTTATTCATGTTTAATTTAGAAAGACGACTATACATGAACAGACTAACCAAAACAAGAAAAGTGAAAACCTAAACAGTCATATCTGGTGCAAACACAGAGACAGGAACAATCACCCACAAAACCCAACACAAAACAGGCTACCTAAATATGGTTCCCAATCAGAGACAATGACTAACACCTGCCTCTGATTGAGAACCATATCAGGCCAAACATAGAAATAGACAAACCAGACACACAACATAGAATGCCCACCCAGCTCACGTCCTGACCAACACTAAAACAAGGAAAACACATACGAACGATGGTCAGAACGTGACATTAGGACGGACCGTGGAGGAGAAAACAACACTGTCTGCTGGTTGAATGTAATACTATTGTTATGTGACTGTTAATTTGCACAAAGTTTGATTTTTTTTTAGGGTTGTAGTTGTTCATGAATAGTTTTCCACGTGGAATTGGTTTCCTTTCGTTGGCAGACAGTCTTTTTAAGGTAAGGGTTCAGGTTATGGTTAAGATTAAGATTAGGGTACGGGTAGGGTTAGACTTTCAAGTAGGGATGTCCCAAGGATCCCGGATAGCACTGACCATCTCCACTCAGCAGAAATTACCCACAGTGCACTGCACTCTCCTCTCTATTCACTCTTCCTCCCTGCCAAATTCCCTCACTAGCATGTGTCCCCTTGGCCCGAGGCACAGTGAGCCGTTATGGGCCTTGGCATGGCCTCCCACTGGTCCGTGTGCCAGCTCCACCAAGTATGATTGGCAGGAGAGAGGTTGGAACAGTCCAACTCCAGCAACGCAGGGGACAGGGCTGTGTGTTGTGCACTGGGAGTTTGTGCAAATGTTATGATCAACTCCTTCCTCCATCCACATTGTGTGGTGTTACTAAATCATCTTTGGACATATGTTTATTTTCCCTCTAAAACAGTTTGCTGAGTTATTCTAGCTACACTGTGCAAACCCAGGCAAAACTAGCCATTTAACTTTGTTTTCAGCTCATTTCTATTTCAGCTAGGAGTGGAGAGAGAAGCAGTCTAAAATGTATATATAATTCACCGCAACCATCTGTCCAGGACATATGTTGTGTAATAACACTCCTTTACAGTATATGCTGCTATCCCTTGATCCATCCTCTCCTATCAAAATGGAGGGATGTTGTGAAGAGATGCGTTCCCTACAATACCTGCAAATACCTGCTCCCTCTGTTCTTGTCGTGATGACATGGCACAATGGAGGTCATCTCCAGCTCCATCCTGCAGTATGGATAAATCTCCAGTAATGAGGAGGTATGGATAGTGAGACGACACCCTGCCTGCAGGCTAATTATCCTGTATGTCAGAATCGTCATCAGGCCCATTGTGTAAGCACACACAGGAGGGTCATTCTCAATCAGACTCTCTTGTTGCCAGAGATCCTTTCTCTCTTGCTGCATAGTGCCTTGGAGGTGTGCTTGTGAAACAGAGCTTCACAGCCATGACAGCTGGTATTTTGCATGAGTGAAGTCATGTGATGCTCCAGAACTTTTGTATAATTTCAGCCAGTAGTTTTGAAAATGGTGGTCACGAGCGACAACTGATCCCCGTTTTCTGTGTTCTACGTCATCCAATATTGTACCAAGTCATCCATTTTGTATGATATGTTATATCCTGTATATATATATATATATATATATATATATATATATATATATATATATATATATATATATATATACTACCGTTCAAAACTTTGGGGTCACTTAGAAATGTCCTTGTTTTTGAAAGAAAAGTTTTTAAAAATTGTCCATTAAAAATAACATAAAATTGATCAGAAATACAGTGCGGACATTGTTAATGTTGTAAATGACTATTGTAGCTGGAAACAGCAGATTATTTAATGGAATATCTACATAGGCGTACAGAGGCCTATTGTCAACAACTATCACTCCTGTGTTCCAATGGCACAGTGTGTTAGCTAATCTAAGTTCATCATTTTAAAAGGCTAATTGATCATTAGAAAACCCGTTTACAATAATGCTGGCACAGCTGAAACCGGTTGTCCTAATTTAAAGAAGCAATAAAACTGGCCTTCTTTACACTAGTTGAGTATCTGGAGCATCAGCATTTGTGGGTTCGATTATAGGCTCAAAATTGCCAGAAACAAAGGACTTTCTTCTGAAACTCGTCAGTCTATTCTTGTTCTGAGAAATGAAGGCTATTCCATGCGAGAAATTGCCAAGAAACTGAAGATCTCGTACGCTGTGTACTACTCCTTTCACAGATCAATGCTAACTGTCTCTAACCAGAATAAAAACAGGAGTGGGAGGCCCCGGTGCACAACTGAGCAAGAGGACAAGTACATTAGAGTGTCTAGTTTGAGAAACAGACGCCTCACAAGTCCTCAACTGGCAGCTTCATTAATATAGTACCCGCAGAACACCCGTCTCAACATCAACAGTGAAGAGGAGACTCCGGGATGCTGGCCTTCTAGGCAGAGTTGCAAAGAAAAATACATATCTCAGACTGGCCAATAAAAATAAAAGATTAAGATGGGCAAAATAACACAGACACTGGACAGAGGAACTCTTTCTAGGCCAGCATCCCGGAGTCGCCATTTACTGTTGACATTGAGACGTGATTCGCGGGCAATATTTAATGAAGCTGCGAGTGGAGGACTTGTGAGGCATCTGTTTCTCAAATTAGACACTTTAATATAATTGTCCTCCTGCTCAGTTGTGTAGGACATAACATATCATACATATCAAATATTTAAGCAATAAGGCCCGAGGGGGTGTGGTATATGGCCAATATACCACAGCTAAGGGCTGTTCTTATGCACCTCGCATCGTGGAGTACCTGGACACAGCCCTTTGCCATGGTATATTGGCCATATATCATAAACCCCCGAGTATCCTTATTGCTATTATTAACCGGTTATGAATGTAATTAGAGCAATTAAAGTAAATGTTTTGTCATACCCGTGGAATACGGTCTGATATACCATGGCTGTCAACCAATCAGCATTCAGGGTTTGAACCCCCAGTTTCTAATTATATATATATATATATATATATATATATATATATATATATATATATATATATATATATATGACCTGTGTTTAGTTCCTTTTAATGTACTTTATTTGTGTGATTTGACGTATCACTTGCAGCGGGTGCATTACCATATACCAATGTACAGCGTATAGGTTATGATGTGTGCTTTTGTCAGGCCTAGTAATGTCTAAGCCTATGTGCCTTGCAATGTTAAAAAAAAATTTGAGTGTGGATACTGGTTGTGCTGACTCTGAGTGCCCCTGTCCCTAAGCCATGTTGACAATGCAGCTGCAGCTTTGCCATATTGGCAGTAGGTTATGTTGTTAAAGCCCCTCTCACATCTACTCTGCAGGATAGTGCTGTCATTTTTTTATGTGCGTGCGTGCGAGCATCTGTGCATCTGTGAGTGTGCATAGGCCCGTCTCTTTGCCAGCACAGTGGGAGACCTTTGTTAGTGACGAGGCCTGGTTTTCATAGCAATGCTGCCAGCGCTGTATTGTTTACCCCCCTGTGTACCTCCAACACTGTCTCAGTGTGAGGGAGGCCCTGTGTGGGCCTTGTGTGTGTTTCGGCCCTGTGTGGGGCCACCTTTCTCCGTCCCATAACCCCCTCACCCCCTCTGAGGGCCTCTATTGCTCAGGCCTCAGCGTGACCCTGGTACTGGGTATTGAGAGGGAGGGAACAGGGCATCCTACTGTGCCCCGAAAGCACTGAAAGGTTAGGGCCACTGTAGGCCTAGGAGATGCAGCTGGGGACCGTATTCAAACCCTCCATCACCATCAGAGAGATATTCTCCTCTTTTGTTTGTTAGCCATGTGAAAGATAATTAGGTAAACAACTCATAGCATGACTATGATAGGGGTTTGAGCGTGTTCTGTGTGGTGTCGTTATTATTGTGAAGTACCTGTTTAGGCAAGTATTCAATCCGAATTATTAAGTTATTTCAAGAAGAGGTGGAATCCCGACAGTGCTGTATAAATGATTCTTAAATGTTTTAGAAAATTTTTGTGAATTTGAGTGAATTTTCACCTGGTGAAGAGGCCTTTTAGAAACTGATGTGGCTGCTTTCTTTTTTAACTTATCTATTTTCTTTCCTCCCACTTCCTCTCTCTCATTCTCTCGCTCTCTCCCCCTCCCTCCCCCTCTCCCCCTCTCTCCTTCCTGCATCATGAGGCAATTAATTCACTTCGATTTCTCTCTTCCGCTCGGGTCCAGATGCGGTCATTTGGAGATAGAGAGGCTGGAAAAGTCTGGCGGAAGGATTCATCTCTTCCTACCTCCTACTTTGTGTTTTATCGCTCTCCCTTTAAAAGTGTGTTAAATGGAGAGCTGCCCTTGTAGATCAACCCCATGCAATTCCCTGTCAATCTCCACAATGGTAGTGCTGTTGGTGGTGTAGTCTATTCTTTTGGATTCAGTACTGGACAAACCGCGGGTATCTGAGCTGTCCAACTACAGGCCATGTAAACTAAGCTGTGACAGCTGTCATTGGTGAGTTATTATGTTTCCTTTAGCATGAACAACATGACCTTGATACAAGAGACGGATTACGATAGTATGGATGGGTGGTGGATGGGATGGGAACACCAATCGGAAGTTTGGTGACAATTTAAGTTATTGGTGATTAGGTAGATGGGGGTTACATTAGTAGGTACTATTACAGTATTGCTAAGTACTGGCATCACAATTCTGTTACATAACCACCCCTGCAGCAGTAGGAAGGATCAACCAGCAGCCATTTTATTTCCATTCTTCCTGGCACCATGAAACACAATGGTTCTAACATTCTGCTAATGTTCCGTAGGGCTGCAGAGGAGCGGGTGTTTCAGGAACTATTTAAGGGCCTTTTGCCAGCCCTGTTACAGATTGTGAAAATGAATAGCAAGCGCACATCCTGGAACACGAGGTGTGTGTGTGTGCGTGTGTGTGCGCATGTGTGCGTGCGTGCGGGTGTGTAGTTGCGTGCTTCCGTGTCTGCATGCATTTGTGTGTACGCTTGTGTGTGTGTTTGCGAATATGTGTGTGCACGGGTACATAAATGCCTTTTGTGTGTGTGTGTGTCTGTGTTACAGAATGGCGCCCTCCGTCACGACCACCTGAGGGGGTTGATGACGAGGGAGGTTGACAACACCTCAATGCATCCCTTGTTCCCCCGCCAACATGTTTATTTGCTCTTAGCCTTTCTTCCCTCCCACACACACACACACTCTTAGCTCTTAGGCATACAGGGGAGATTACTGTAGAGTAGATAACGCTTCCTGTTCCGTCACGTCGCACATTCTAAAACCCCTACACAGCGCAGGCAAAGCCACTTACACAGCTGTTCGCATGTGACAAGGACGTTTTGGCCTAATACTTTTACCCTTCACATTGTTTCCTTCATTCCACCTGGCCTTGGTGTTCTCTGGTTGCTATGGCGTTCATTTGGAGAGACAGGCTCTACTTCTTGGCCTCATTCTCTGCGGAGGATTTCCAGTACCTACTGTACCACGTACTTAGCGCTTTTTGTTTCCTCCGTGTGTGTGTGTGTGCATGATTTGATTTAATATACATCAAAATATGATTACATTTTGGTCACAGCAGCCTTTAATAATCATTTGGTGAGTATTTATATTATTAATTGGAAATCAGTTTTTTTTTTGCATTTCCCTAGGGTGAAGTGCCTTGCTCAAAGTCACATTGACAGAATTTTAACCTTGTTGGCACAGGGTTTTGAGCTAGCAAACCTTTGGTTAGTGGCCCAATGCTCTAACCGCTAGGCTACCTTCCACCCTTTATCAGCTTGTTTCCTGTTCATGGTGGGACCTGTGGGAAGTCTAACACCCTGAGTGAGTCATGCATTGTGTCCCAAATGGCACTCTATTCCCTATATAGTGTACTTGTTTTGACCAGAGCCCTATGGGCCATGGCCAAAATTAGTGCACTGTATAGGGAATAGGGTGCCATTTGTGACATCCATGGAGACTTGTCCTGGGCATAATAAACACTGATTGGGGGTTATTTTCTGTGAATCAGGCCATTGTTAACTGTACCATTTTGATTGTCGGTGCATTTATTTCCACCTCATCTGAGCTCACAGCCAGGCATAAAAACGACCAAGAAGAAATGTTTTGAACAAAGTAAACTTCATGAATTTCTTTGATTCAAAGAAACATCAAAGGTTCCCGGAATCCCTTTTCTCAGTATGTATGACGGGAGACCTGAGGAGCATCTGACATTGCGTTGAAGAGACCACATGAGAGAAGGAACTGTACTTCAGCCTCAACCATACCATACAGTAAGCATAAGCAAGCATACTCTCTGCATTCGTAATGACACCCTATTCCCTATATAGTGCACTACTTGTAGGACTTTTTACCCATAGAGGGCCCTGATCAAAAGTAGTTCACGGAATAGGGTGCCATTTGAGAGACACACCCTGAGACATTTGCCACATGAAGTCATGTACTTGCTCTTTCACCCTGGGGTTGTCGCTTCAAGTCCCACACCAGCTGTTATCCTAAAACTCAAACACCCCTATGTCACTTTTATGCCCCCGTTTAGAATAGGTAGCAGGCTAAGGCTAGATTAATATAGATACAGTATATTGAGTCATAGATTACTGCTTATGCTACTGGTGGTGGTAGTATATTAGTGTTGTTGTCGTAGTCCGAGTCTTGACAGGACATGTCTTCACTTGTATAATACCACAACACTGAGCTGGTAAACGTTGTCTGTTCTGTAATGGAGTCAATCACCTTACAAGACCACCGGCATTATATGCAAAATAGTATAAAACACATCCGCAGTCCTCAGATGTGGTGACTCACCTTCTGATAGAACAGCATTAGACTCGAGGCTGAACTGTTCTGACCTCATAATCCACTGTATTCTTATACCTGCCATTTCACCAGTAATACGCAGGCCCTAGTCTAAATGCTTTGTAGTCATAAACATTCTAACCATGGACTAGTTAAGAGGACATTCTTCAGAACTCTGCTTTAAAATAATACCCATTCCAATGTCAGTTTCAATCAGGCAATATCCACTGTATTAATTGGTGATATTGGTTTTCAAATGACTGGCGATTTGCTCCCCTCAGCTCGTGTTTCTGGATGTAAATAACTGATTTGGGTGACTGTCTATCTGTCGGTACCCATTTAGCTGGGCTGGGTAATGGGGTATGTTGTTTTTGTGAGGAGCAGTATTAAGCTCATTTCAAGGACAGGTTGGAGTGACTGTGTGCCATGAAAATTGGGTTTTAGCCACGGCTGATATCTGTGTTTCTGTACAGGAGCTTGTCACAAACTAATCAGAAAAGATGTTTCCCGCAAGTCACCTCTGGTTGCATTTTACCTCATGCAGTGTTTGGAAGATATGAGGGTCGAGTCGGATAATAATTGTCGCCGTTTTAATATTTCATTTTTAGATTGTGACTTCTTTCTCTTGAAATTTCATCTCGCTCCGTAAATTATGAAAATAGCACAGAGAGAGTCAGCTGTAGAGGCGTCTGAGGTTAGACAGACAGATGGGTGGACAGCCTCTATCATCCCCCCCATTCCTCTAGCCTTCCCTACTTTACTCTTTTCTGTCTCTCTCACTTTCGCTCTAGCATGTTCACCTCTTCAACTCTTTCTCACTTCCCATCCCCTTTCTTTTAGACTGGTTTATTTAGACTGGTTATCACAACAAAGCCAGAAAACATTTCGAACCCTCAGTCTGTTTATTTGTTCTTCCTTTGTCTGTCTGTATTATTAATTATTCACTCTCTTCAGTCTTATCTTCCGTCCCTGAGAGATAAGTGGTTTTTCCTTAGTGGTTTTCTCATAACCTGCTCTTTCTCCCTCCAAGGCCTACAGACAGAGGGATGGGGGGATGGGGGGGGTCTTTCCTCGCCCGTACCCAAATATATAAAAAAGAAATACGGACACCCAGTCTAAACAGACCCGAGAACAACCAAACCTGGCCCGTATAGACCCGGTTCGGGTCCATACCCGATCTGATCCAATCCGAGTGAGGGAAGCAGCAGAAACTCTATATTTTCTGCTACATTATTAGCTAAAGCTGTTAACTGAATGCATGCACTGCGGGAGAACGGAAGGAAAGAGTTAGCAGTAGGCGCAGTGCGGTGTGTGTGTGTGTGTGTGTATGTGACTAAGTGGCGCAAAGAGGAGAGAGAGAGAGAGAGAGAGACAGCAGTGTCATGACTGTCTTGATTAAGTCAGGTTACAGGAGACCACAACCCTACAGATTATCTCTCAACCCCAACAGAGGAGGAGAGATCTAGGGGTCAGAAGACGTGGGGGGTTTGATAGCCCCTCAAGCCCCTGGTAAATCTCAGGCCACAGACAAATTCCTTTGTCCTGTCACTATGGAGAACCAGCCTCAGAACATTAAACATGAACTAAAGGGACTTTGGAACAATGGTTTTCGTCAGCCACAATGGTGGTCATGACGATAGATGTTCTGTTATTAAAGGTTAATAGATGACGTTATTACGAAAACATTGTAATGTGAAGGGTTTTCCTAGTATATGTTTGATGTTTATACATTGTATGTTGTATGGAAAATATCCAAATCAAAGAGAATGTTTTGGGGAAGATGAAATGTTAAGTTAGTTGTCTAAAATGGGATTTGAGAAAAACCTAGACCTTGCCTCATCAACTCGGTACGCCCAGAGAATTGCCCTAAAGGCGGCTACGCCCACTTCTGACCCAAGGGTATAAAACCTGTGAGTATAGAATTTACAAGAGGACTACGTGACCCCAGCTGCAGCGAGGTCTAAAAAGTAAACAAATCCAGAACACAACGCAAGTTTGAGGACAAAGAAATCCTCTTCTACCCAAGCTATGGATGAGTAGCTATGTCTAAGCGGATGAATTCAAGTCGAACCACCTAGCCTCCATCTCCCATAGAATCGTGGTACCTGAAGGGTTTCATTCCTATGCTGTGAGCTCTGAGCTACAGAGCTGTCTGTCCTCAGAAGACCCCTTCCAGAGAAAGGGGTGAGGGAACAGACTCCTAAGCCAAAAAGGACACGGACACCGGGAGGACGAGCAGGGAGGTGCGCAGGAGAAGTGCGTCATCGAACTGCGGAACGGTCCATGCAGAGAATCCCCGGAGATCATCAACCACGTAATTACATCATTATAATCTGACCCATAAGAGCGGCAGTTTGGGCAAGGCTAGGGTTAGAATAGCAAAGCTGACAAATTCACCCAAATGTATATTTCTCTTGTGTACTTATTTTTTTCTCTCTCTTTTGAAATTCCCATTGTGGGTAACACGCGCCATAGTGTGTTATACCGTTATACTAAGTTCTAATCAATAGCCTGTTTTGTCTATGTGTATCTTTTATCAATCATTTTAGCTTTATAGTAAATAAATATTCAACTAAGATTGGTGTGGTACGAATTCATTAGTGAGACCCGGGTCCGTGCAGATTCACGGGCTATACGACGTTCAGAACGAGATTGTTAGAGGCAACTGGTTAATTAGCTGCTGTTGTAAAATCGACATTCTGATATTCTTTGAGTTAATTTGGGGAAATAGAAACTCAATAAAAACGAGTTTTACCATGGTGCCCCAGGTTAATGAGTTAATAATTGCTTGATTCAGTTAATCACGTATTTAGAAACGTGTAATTATCCGATGAGCAACAGTCGTCACATTAACTAATACAGCGTCACGGCGGCAGCTACCAAGCCGACTTGCACCAGTTACTAACTTCTAGCTGCCAAAGCTAAGTTATTTATCAGCCAATCTGATTACATCGTACCTGTTGTAATATGTCAGGTATGTGTGTGTGTGTGGAGCACCGGAGGCCTGGACTGAGAGAGTGGCAGAGGTGATCGTGATCACCGTCTAGGTATAGAGTAGACCCCGGGTGCCTGGTTGTGGATATGGGCATACATCTCCGGTTGTGTGTGTTTCCCATGGTTAGTGCGAGTTGTTTTATTTGAGCTCTCCATTTTGCTGTGCCCACAGGACTAGAGGAGAACGTGCGTGAGAGAAAGTATGTGTGTGTGTGTGTGCCTGTCTCTTTCTCTCTCTGGCCCTGTGTGTGTGTGTGTGTGTGTGTGTGTGTGTGTGTGTGTGTGTGTGTGTGTGTGTGTGTGTGTGTGTGTGTGTGTGTGTGTGTGTGTGTGTGTGTGTGTGTGTGTGTGTGTGTGTGTGTGTGTGTGTGTGTGTGTGTGTGTGCGTGTATGCGTGTGTGTGTACACTTCTCATCAATGTTATTCATCCCTGTGAAAGATTCAGAGGAAGCAGAGCTGTGTTGAGTTGTTTGGAGGAAGCACTAAAGGGACTGGTGAAGTAGAGATGAAGAGGCCAAGTAGGATCAAAGCTGCTGGAGCTGAGGTTCTTTTCTGTTATAAAGGTTGTCAGGTGATTATACTCAGTTACAACTGTATGGGGCTTGTGAGGTAGAACCAGAATAATAATGATAATAATAATAATAACTTCCGGTCTGTAACATCCAGGAGGGGGAATTGTGTACAGGGCTCCTAAAGTATAATGCTGACCTGCACTCATACCGATACAGCCTCATCTGAGCCCATCTAACTTACCTCCCTCCTCCAACCTCTCCTCTCTGTCACACTCTGGGGGATTGTCTTTGCATATTGGAGCATCTCAGCCATTGAAAGAGCAGTAAAATGCGGTGCCTGGACAAAACATTTACACAAATATAGAATAAAACAAAATCACTACCATTTGCGTATCCTGGTGAATTAGCCTAAGCCTCACTATGGATTTCCCTGTCGACGTCCCTGTAACTTGCAGAGTAAATGTCCAAACCCCTTGAGTGTATTTCATATCCTCATCCCTGCTGTTCCCCTGGGCCCAGTGCTGTCACTACCAGCCTGGCTGTATCACTAGGAGCCTGGCTCTGTCACTCTTTCCTAATATACTAAGTGGAGGAAACTCTGTCCATTAGATTAAACTGAATTACTCATGGACCTGCAACTGACTCTGAATATTTCACTGGGTAATGAAGTCACAGATATTAGAGGTTGGCAGATGGGAGTAAGCCGCAAGCTCCATCTGAGAGGGTGGCTTGTTCAATCCAAGTAAGATTTTTTTTTTTTAAAGGATCCACCCCTTTTTTTCAATTTTCGCCTAAAATGACATACCTAAATCTAACTGCCTATAGCTCAGGACCTGAAGCAAGGATACGTATATTCTTGATACCATTTGAAAGGAAACACTTCGAAGTTTGTGGAAATGTTAAATTAGTGTCGGAGAATATAACACATTCGGTCTGGTAAAAGATAATACAAAGATAAAAACATGATTTTTTGGGGTATTTTTTTGTACCATCCATTATCTTTGAAATGCAAGAGAAAAGATCATAATGTATTATGCCAACCCATGCACAATTTAGATTTCGGGCCAATAGATGGCAGCAGTGTATATGCAACGTTTTAGAGTGATCCAATGAACCATTGTATTTCTGTTCAAAATGTTGTATCAAGACTGCCCAAATGTGCCTAACTGGTTTATTAATACATTTTCAAGTTCATAACTGTGCACTCTCCTCAAACAATAGCATGGTATTATTTCACTGTAATAGCTACTGTAAATTGGACAGTGCAGTTAGATTAACAAGAATTTAAGCTTTCTGTAAATATCAGATATATATATCCTGGGAAATTCATGCTAATCACATTAGCCTATGTTAGCTCACCACCGATCCTGTGGAGGTTAACCCTTTCCCAAAAACATTCGGAATTAACATTGAAAGCTGAAGTCAAACCATGTCAAACCGTGAGATCTTGTTGGTGGTAGACCTAAAAGGTAGGTGCGTGGGAGTGTGTGTGTGTGTGTGTGCGTGTGTGTATGCGTGCCTGGAGCATGTGTGTGGGTATGTGTGTGCGTGTCTGCATGTGTGTGGGCATAAACCCGAAGTGAGTCACAAGAACTGCAATTACCAGGACAATTTGACACCTCACAGTAGCCTGAGAATCTGTTGAGAGCTAAAATCTGTACACCGTGCCCTCTCTTAATCCCTCTATCCTCACCTCCTTCCCCAACAAGCTCTAAAAGTCTCATTGCACAATTAGACGTTTTCAACGTTTCTCCCTACCTCCACCTTGTCCTCCATCCATCCTTCCCTCCCACTGCTCTCTGGCAGCAGAGGTGTGACACGTACATCACACATGAAAGGTGTAGAGGAGAAATTATGCATTCTCATTTCCACCACTTGCATTCCTAGGTGTCATTGTGGCGACTACCGTGACGACGAGCATAGTGGCTTGCTGTGTGTGTGTGTGTGTGTGTGTGTGTGTGTGTGTGTGTGTGTGTGTGTGTGTGTGTGTGTGTGTGTGTGTGTGTGTGTGTGTGTGTGTGTGTGTGTGTGTGTGTGTGTGTGTGTGTGTGTGTGTGTGTGTGTGTGTGTGTGACGAATGTAACATCGCGCAGTGAGGAAGAAACTAAATGAGAGAGGATGTGTTTAGCAGAGGCAGAGGCAGTGGATCTGGATTGTGTGTAGAGATTACACGTACACACACATGCACACACACGTACACACACACACACACATGCACAGCAAGCATATATGCACACATACACAGGGGATGTCCTTGTCCCTGTGTCTCTTCCCTCTGATGTTGTCCGAGGACACTGTGCTCTGACGCCACACAAGGACTCACAGACGGAGAGGGAGACGAGGGATTGTGTGTGTGAGTGTGTGTGTGTGTGTGTGTCGACACAGAGTGTAGCAGATTAGTCACCCCTGTCGTATGGTCCATCACACCCTCTATTCTGGGACACTGACTCATGTTTCAGAGCCGGACCAGTGGGTGTCCCATATTAAGATCGTTTTAATTTCAACCAAATTAAATTTTGGTTGTACTTGGAGTCGTGGATGAACAGGGATTGCAGAAGGGGACTAAACATGCACGCCTGAGGAGCCTCGGTGTTGAGGGTCAGCGTAGCGGATGTGTTGCTGCCTATCCTTACCACCTGGGGGCGTCCTGTCACAGATCTAGTTGCAGAGACTGGCCTTCATCCCAGGTTCCTTAGCTGAGTGATAAACTTGGAGGGCATTGGTCTTGAATGCTGGGCTGTTGTCAATGAACAGCATTCTCATGTAGGTGTTCCTTTTATCCAAGTGGGAAAGGGCAGTGTGGAGTGCAATAGAGATTGCATCATCTGTGGATCTGTTGGGGTGGTATGCAAATTGGAGTGGGTCCAGTGTTTTCGGGATGATGGCGTTGATGTTACCCACGACCAGCATTTCAAAGATTTTCATGGCTACAGATGTGAGTGCTACAGGCGATAATCATTCAGACAGGTTACCTTGGCATTCCTGGACACAGGGACTATGGTGGTCTGCTTGAAACATGTAGGTATTACAGACTGGATCAGGGAGATGTTGGAAATGTCAGTGAAGACACTTGGGTTAGTGTCCTGCTCCTTGAAAGCGGCAGCTCAAGCCTTTAGCTCAGTGTGGATGTTGCCTGTAATCAATGGCTTCTGGTTGGGATATGTACGTACGGTCACTGTGAGGACGACGTCGTCAATGCACTTATGAATGAAGCTGGTGACTGATGTGGAGTCCCGGAACATATTCCAGCCTGTGCTAGCAAAACAACAGTCCTTTAGCTTAGCATCAGCTTCATCTGACTTTCTGTGTGAATTTTTGCTTGTAAGCAGGAATCAGGAAGATAGAGTTATGGTCATATTTGCCAAATTGAGAGAGAGAGAGAGCTTTGTATGTGTCTCTGTGTGTGTAGTGGAGTAAAGGTGATCTAGATTTTTTTTCGCCTCTAGTTGCACAGCTGACACACTGGTAGAAATGATGTAAGCTGTATTTCAGTTTTCTTGCATTGAAATCACTGGCCATTAAGAACGCCACCTTTGGATGAGCATTTTCTTGTTTGCTTATGGCCCTATAGAGTTTGTTGCGTGCGGACTTAGTGCCAGTATCTGTTTGTGGTGTTAAATAGACAGCTACAAAAATATAGATACAAACTCTCTTGGAATATATTATGTTATATATTATGTTCTACTTATCATGAGGTATTCTAACTCAGGCGAGCAGAATCTCGAGACTTCTTTAATATTAAAAGAATGCGCACCAGCTGTTGTTTAACACACCACTCCACTTGAACTTACCCAACGCTACCGTTCTGTCCTGCCGATACATGAACAAAAAAACTGCTAGGATATTACAGTTCTTCAGGTCCAGGTGATTGGATAGTGTTGACCAGAGCAGGTCCAATTTGTTCTCCAGTGATTGTACATTTGCCAAAGAACAGAAGGCAGAGACGGATTATTTACTCATAAGCGCAGTTTCATCAGGGTGCCCTGCACGTCAGCCTCTATATAGCTGTCTCTTTCGTTTCTGAGTGTCGGGGATAGGTTCTGGTCCGGGGTGAGCAGGATGTCTTGTGCCACCAACTCACTGAAGTAGAAATCTTTATACAAATCGAGGTTAGTGATCACCGTTCTGATGTGTTTTCAGTCATAGGAAGTGATGGCTGATACATTATGAACCAAAAAATGTAAGACACACCAAATCTCTCACACCCACACCCACAGAGAGACACACACACACACACACACACACACACACACACACACACACACACACACACACACACACACACACACACACACACACACACACACACACCCACAGAGAGACACACACACACACACACACACACACTTCTCATTATCACACATTCATCACCTAGGACTACTGTTGAAGAATGCTGGTTCTGATGTATTGTTCTGACTCAGGCAGTGACTGTATTCAGTCACACAGAGTTGTGTAGCCGCGACACAGCCGCTGTTATTTAAATCGGCCTTATCCAACAGCTCTTGTAGCTGCACTTGTATTACATTGTCACTTGTTAGAATCAAGTGTTTAAATCTATTTTTGGTAACCCTTTATTTGTATGTAAATCTGATTTGTACTTATTCTATTAAAATCTCTCAATACACTGATTATACCAAACATTAGGAACCTAATATGAAGTTGCACGCCCTCAGAACAGCCTCAATTTGTCGGGGCATGGACTCTAAAAGGTGTCAAAAGCGTTCCACAGGGTTGCTGGCCCATGTTGACTCCAATTCTTCCCACAGTTGTGTCAAGTTGGCTGGATGCCCTTTGGGTGGTGGACCATTATTGATATACACAGGAAACTGTTGAGCGTGAAACTCAGCAGCATTGCAGTTCTTGACACAAGCCGGTGCACAGGTGTCCTAAGTGTACATCTCGCTTTCAAGTGTATTGAAAACAACATCAACCGGCCGCATTCCCCTCCTGTCAATGCTGGTGTAATATCTGATTAGAGTCATGCGTCTCCCTCTCCTCCCTAGGAGGTTTGTGTCTCTTCTCTCCGTGTTGTTTCCTCTGCATACTAATGCCTGTGTGTTTGACTCCAGGGTTCTACCGTTGGCAAGGTCACACGTTCACCTCCTCCTCTACTCCTCTCCTCCTCTGATCCACTCTTCATGGGAGTCCCTTGTCTCTGGGCCTGCTAATAGCAATCATCTCTTCAGATAAACAGTTTTGGTCCTTCTAGGGATTCTCCAGCCTCTTACCCTGTTTGCTGTGCTCTCTCGCTTGCTCTCTTCTGTCCTCTCTGTAGCCCTCCCTCTGCTCTCCAATGGGGTTCTTGAGGAGCTACAACATTTCAATGCTATGCCACCCTGAGTGTGGGATTCCCAGTGCTCCGGGCTCAATAGTTTGTGAGTGTGTGTATGGGCTTGCCAGAGCCCATACACACACTTATTCTGTCAAGCCACTCTATTCTCCTCTACTGAATGGGAGAATTACTGCCTCCTAATAATCTGCTGCTCTGGAGATCCACAGGGACATGCCTGACCTTCACACACACACACACACACACACACACACACACACACACACACACACACACACACACACACACACACACACACACACACACACACACACACAGACGGACCAGTTTAGGTTGCTGAGAGGAGGACGGCTCATAATAATGTCTGGAACGGAGTAAGTGGAATGGCATCAAGCACAAGGAAACCATGTGTTCGGTGTGTTTGATACCATTCCACCTATTCCGTTCTAGTCATTACCATGAGCCTGTCCTCCCCAACTAAGGTGCCACCAACATCCTGTGACACACACACACGCATCCTCTCCCCTGATTCAGATTTGGGGTGGCCCGGACAAGCCTTGATTTCAACGTCAAGAGACCTTGATTTTTGGTTCAGACCAAATCTGAACCAATGATAGACGTCCTTGATTTAGCCCAAGCATAGACGTCTATAATTGGTTCAGATTTGGTCGGGTCCAGACCAATCATAGACATATTTGTTCAACAAGTTTGCACAGCACAGTACAGTACAGCAGAGAACAGTAAATTACAGTACACAGTACAGTAAACAAAAGGTGTAGTTGAGTACAGTACTCTACTAAACTCTACTGAATTAAACTATACCGTATTGTACTGTACTCTACTGAATTGGAGCAGCAGATTATTAGGAGGCAGTAATTTGTCGGACGTGGCCACAGTGTCCTCCACCCCCGAGTCTCAGCCTCCAGTATCTAGGTGCTGGGGGGCTCTAGGGTCAGCCTGTTTTATCAGGTGTAATTCTCCTGTCTTATCTGGTGTCCTGTGTGAATTTAAGTATGCTCCCTCTAATTCTCTCTTCCTCCCCTCCCAGAGGACCTGAACCCTAGGACCATGCCTCAGGACTACCTTCCCTGATGACTCCTAGCTGTCCCCAGTCCACCTAGTAGTGCTGCTGCTCCAATTTCAACTGTTCTGCCTGCAGCTATGGAACCCTGCCATGTTCACCGGACGTGTTACCTTGTCCTGGAACTGCTTTTTTTCAACTCTACCTCTCTCTTTCTCTCTCTCTCGATCATTCCCACACCTGCTGTCTCAACCTCTGAATACTCGGCTATGAAAAGCCACCTGACATTTACTCCTGAGGTACTGACCTGTTACACCCGCTAGTCTACAACTGCTGTGATTATTATTTGACCCTGTTGGTCACCAATGGACATTTGAACATCTTGAAGAACAATCTGGCCTTAATGTCCATGTACTCTTATAATATCCACCCGGCACAGCCAGAAGAGGCCACCCCTCAGAGCCTGGTTCATCTCTAGGTTGCTTCCTAGGATCCTCTTTTCTAAGGAATTTTTCCTAGCCACTGTGCTTCTACATCTGCATTGCTTGCTGTTTGGGATTTTAGGCTGGGTTTCTGTTTAAGCACTTTGTGACATCTGCTGATGTTAAAAGGGCTTTATAAATAAATCTGATTTGAATTAAACTATACTGTACTGTACTCTACTGAATTAAACTATATTGTACTGTACTTTTATGTACTCTACTGTACTCTACTCTAATGAATTAAACTCTACTGTACTGTGCTCTTCTGTGGTCTACTGTGTTGTACTGTACTTTGATGTTCACACTTGTGAAACATAGCCTAGACGTCTTTGCTTCGTTCAGATTTGGATCTGGTCCGCACCGAACAAATGTGTACTTGTTTGGGGGCGGAGTTTATTCATAAATACCCAGCATGCTTTGCAAGTGTTTACATTTAGGTCAGTGCATTTAACTAAGGTAGATAAACAACAACATATCACAGTCATAGCAACTACAAAAAAAATCTGTAACCGTTACTCTGAATGTTATTGTAATTTAAGTGTTCTATTGGTTGATTTATGATGTTGGATAGATTTCAAGATCATTGCTGCTGGAGTTAAAGTTTTTTTTTAAAGGTAGAAAAAAGCCCCAAATAAATTAAACAAAGTCCAAAAAATATACTGTTTAAATAAACGTCCTCTCACTGTTAACTGCGTTTACTTTCAGCAAACTTAACATGTGTAAATATTTGTATAAACATAACAAGATTCAAAAACTGATACATAAACTGAAGAAGTTCCACAGACATGTGACTAACAGAATTGGAATAATGTGTCCCTGAACAAAGGGGGGGTCAAAATCAAAAGTAACAGTCAGTATCTGGTGTGGCCACCAGCTGCATTAAGTACTGCAGTGCATCTCCTACTCATGGACTGCACCAGATTTGCCAGCTCCTGCTGTGAGATGTTACCCCACTCTTCCACCAAGGCACCTGCAAGTTCCCAGACATTTCTGGGGGAAATGGCCCTAGCCCTCACCCTCCAATCCAGCAGGTCCAAGACGTGCTCAATGGAATTGAGATCAGAACACTGACATTCCTGTCTTGTAGGAAATCATGCACAGAAAGAGCAGTATGACTGGTGGCATTGTCAATGCCAGAGGGTCATGTCAGCATGAGCCTGCAGGAAGGGTACCACATGAGAGAGGAGGATGCACAGCGTTGAGATTGCCTGCAATGACAACAAGCTCTGTCCGACGATGCTGTGACACACCGCCCCAGACCATGACGGACCCTTCTCCTCCAAATCGATCCCGCTCCGGAGTACAGGCCTCGGTGTAACGCTCATTCCTTCGACGATAAACGCAAATCCGACCAGGTGTTGTTACACGTGGTTTGCCACTGCGAGGACAATCATCTGTCTGCCCTGTCTCCCTGTAGCTCTGTCTTAGTTATCTCACAGTACGGACATTGCAATTTATTACCCTGGCCTCATCTGCAGTCCTCATGCTTCCTTGCAGCATACCTAAGGCACATTCACGCAGATGAGCATGGATCCTGGGCATCTTAATTTTGGTGTTTTTCAGAGTCAGTAGAAAGGGCTCTTTAGTGTCCCAGTTTAGTGACCTTAATTGCCTACCGTCTGTAAACTTTAGTGTCTTAATCACTGGTGCATGTTCATTAATTGTTTATGGTTCATTGAATAAGCATGGAAAACAGTGTTTAAACCCTTTACAATGAAGATCCGTGAAGTTATTTGGATTTATTTTAGAAATTATCTTTCAACGACAGGGTCCTGAAAAAGGGATGTTTCTTTTTTTCTGAGTTTATATTATTAGAAAAACGTACATGAAAGTATGTGATATAGTGATGGGACATTTGTCTGTTTTTAACAACTCTGATCTTTTAGAGTCGTTCAGTGAGAATAAAGAATTGTTTTGACCTCTTTCATTCATTTGAGTCAGTAATACTCAAAAGAATAATGATTCTACAAGCCTCGCGTTCACATGTCCTTCACTACAGGTGGCTTATTTGTGACTGAGACTTGTAAAAATGTGCTTTAATAAACAATGTACATTTGTTGATTGCTAGGCATACAAATAAGATAATTTTAGAATATAGTTTAGACCGGGTCTATTTGTGGAGGCTGCAACAGGGCTAGGCTAGATTGTGAACGGCACTTGGAGGAATGCATTGCTTGACTGCCGTGAGAGTGATACGCAAAAAAAAGTTCGCCAACTGCAGCCCCCATAAACAATTTGTTCTCGAGTTTGAATTTTTTGAGAAGAGTTTTGGTTCTACAAAGTTGTGTCCTTCATAACATTCTATAATCAATTAATTGCATTCATTCTTGCATGATGAGATGAATTATCAGTCGGTGCAGTTCAAGATGTTTTTATTTATATTACAGCATATTGAATGACTCATTCATATTCCATTCACCCAGCTCAATGTAACATCGGTAGGTTTAGGCTACTACATAAATCTTCGATGTTTCCCTGTACCCATCATGAGGTTGCTACAACCTAGCCTACAAATGAAAAATATAAATGGGTTGAGAGACAAATGGGAGTAATCAAGATGACAAACAGTGACACATTCAGTACCGCCTTGCAAACTCTTGTCTCCATCTAGATGATCAAGGGTGTAATCATTAGTCCAAACGAGAGTTTCTATTGAACAATTCAGGTAGGTTTATCCCTGTTTTGTTCTGTTTAAGAAACGTTTTTTTTCAACAGAATCGGCAGAATGAATATAGCCCCGATCACCCGTACACCCAGTTCACTTTCATAGCAACCACATGCAAACAGGATCAGCACTTTTCTCCTTGTATAATTCCTTCTCGCATCTACGCACTCTCCTCCTCCTACATTTTGCCTTCGCTTGTAGACTTCAGTGTACAGCACAACAGCTGTCTGTGACCGGGCGAAAAAACCTTTCCAAGACAAACCTTCCAAACATAACTGCTAACCACTACACACATCCTACATCGTTGTAAATGTCACTATATTAGCTAACGTCATGGTCAACATACATACTATAAACCAATGAGTTAGTAAACCCTCTACAATCACGCAGTAGAGTGTACAGCAAGCAGTTTAGCAGTTACACTGGCGGGCCCCAGTAGCAACAAATTAATATAACTGAAAGCTTAACTTGACTTGGAAGAGTTTCAGTGTTTGATAGCCTTAGCAAACTAGCTAACATGAATAGTATTCCTCTCTGTTTGAACCAGGTGATTGAGTAGACTAAATTAGCTAGCTGCATTAGCTAGCTAAGTAGGTCAAAGTGAAAGCAAAATAATATAGCTCTCTATCTATCTCTCTCTCTCTGCTGCTGCTTCTCAATTTTTTAAGAAATTAATTGGTTCAAAACTGTTCAACTACTATTTTTCTCTCTCTTTGAGTCAATTACTCACCACATGTTATGCACTGCAGTGCTAGCTAGCTGTAGCTTAAGCTTTCAGTACTAGATTGATTCTGTGATCCTTTGATTGGGTGGAAAAACATGTCAGTTCATTCAGCAAGAGCTCTGATAGGTTGAAGGACATCCTCCGGAAGTCATCATAATTACTGTTCAAATTTATGAAAGGGGGTGAGAGCCATGAGCCTCCTAGGTTTTGTATTGAAATCAATGTACCCATAACAGGATGGAAAATAGCTGTCCTCTGGCTATACCATGGTGCTACCCCGAAGAGTGCTGTTGAGGATACTGTAGACCTTTTTATATTTTTTATGTTTCACATTTTTTTTAAATGAAATTCATTGAGTTGGAATGGTCCTCCTCTGAGGAGCCTCCATTGTTCAAAACATGTATTTTTCTTCTGTATGTTGATCTATTAAAGAGGAATGGTCCAAAATTCCTCCTGACCGTTGTGCAGGTCTGATCCGCAACTACAGAAAACGTTTGGTTGAGGTTATTGCTGCCAAAGGAGGGTCAACCAGTTGTTAAATCCAAGGCTTCACATACTTGTTCCACCCTACACTGTGAATATTTACACGGTGTGTTCAATAAAGACATGAAAACATATCATTGTTTGTGTGTTATTAGTTTAAGCAGACTGTGTTTGTCTATTGTTGATGAAGATCAGATTTTATGACCAATTTATGCAGAAATCCAGGTTATTCCAAAGGATTCACATACGTTTTCTTGCTTTTGTATACAGTTATAGCAGCAAAGGGGAAACCAACTCCATTTTGGAATGAGATGTTCGACGAGTAGGGCTCCACATACTTTTGGTCATGTGGTGTTAATATTTTTGACGTCAGTATAAGACGTCTTTTCAACATCCATATAAGACCTATTTTCGACATCAGGAAAATATTTCTTCTAACCTTTCATTCAGAAAGTGAAATGCACATGATGTCAACATCTGGAAAAGACCACTAAAAGATGAATTTTCAACATCATTTCACTTACTGAGGACACAGTGTGTTGAGGAGGAGCAGCCCTCGACCAGAGAGTGATATGGCTATTCAGTTAGGACACCATTCTGCACCAGTCCCTCTGCTCTCATTACATATTCAAGACACACTCAATTATTTAGCTGTAGATTAATATTAGAGTGTATGATAAACAACCAGGACACTTTGACTCCACCCTCAGAGGACAGGAGCGGTGACGTGGTGGAGTTTTGCCAATACATTGCAGTGCATTGGCAGTATTTAGTATAGTACCTGAACCAGGCAGGTAACATTTAGGTGTAATACAGTACTAGACCTGGATCCGAGTGATGCAGATTTGGCAGAGATATCGGAGTGTGTATTTCTGTTGGAAGCTGAAGCTTTGATTTGGTTTAAAGGCAGAAGGGAAAAGATAATGACTCCTACTCGACTCCTGCAAGTGTTTGTCAGTTAGTGAATACACACACACACACACAGAAATACTTTGTAAGGTATTGCTCCCCAGCATTAATTAGTTTGATTCATTCTGTGTCCGCCACACTAGCAACCATCCCCAGGGTAGCCAACAAACAAACATGTGTGTGTGTGTGTGTGTGTGTGTGTGTGTGTGTGTGTGTGTGTGTGTGTGTGTGTGTGTGTGTGTGTGTGTGTGTGTGTGTGTGTGTGTGTGTGTGTGTGTGTGTGTGTGCTCTTGATATTGTCAGATATTGTCAGATGTGGTACCCAGGATGATATTTACCCTCTTGAGTTGTCTAATTAGCATACAGTAAACAGGCTGGCAGCAACAGCCCGGATGGAATAGAGACGAGTCATGCCAGCTACCTCTGCAACCAGCCAGAACCACTAGGAAGGTACATCTGAGAGGGAGGTTGAGAATGGAGAGAGGTAGGTATAGTTAGTGGGAGAAAGATGGATTTTTAGGGAGAAAGGGGGAATATAGAGACAGAGGTTAGAGATAGAAAAACAGGAATCCGAAGAGGACAGGTAGAATGAGAGAGGGTGGTGGAGGAGAGTGATGGAGAGAAATAATTAGAGATATACAGTAAGAGCGGGGGGAGAGAATGAGAATATGAGATGTGAAGAAAGGCAGGGGAGAGAGGGACAGGGAGACAGAGTGGAAGGAGAGAGGTAGAATGAAAAATGTTAGAGGGACACAGCATGTTTGCTGATATCGTGGGGAGAGAGGGAGAGGAAGAAGAGGGGAGGGAGTGAGAATGAGAACTGTTGAGGTGGAGTGAGAGGGGTCATTATCATGCTGGAGATGGCTGGCTGTCACGCTTGGCTGTTGAATAGAGCAGACACGACTCAAGAGATGTGGACACTGTCTTGTCGTGTGTCGACACATTGCATGTCTGCCGCTGTAACATATGGACTGCTAATGTCTTCTCTGGCTGCTGGCTGAGGGAGGAGAAGACTTTGAGAGAGGCTTGAGGTGGACAGGCTGGGTACATAAACACACTGAAACTGAAGCCAATATTAGCCACTCTAATGAACATATTGGATCCTTTTCCCCAGTGCTGATGGGACATCGATGTGATGTGGTTATATGGAGGGAGTGCACACACACATGCATGCACACACGTGTACTACCCATACACATGATTTCATGCAAGCAAGCCACACACACACACACACACACACACACACACACACACACACACACACACAGATGCTTGCAGGCACACATTCACATTTGTGTGTAGCCCCAGCCCCGTACCATTAAGGACTGATGTCTGCCTCTCTGATATCTTGGCTAGAGGAGATTGTAATAAACCTCATAAAGCTAAGGGGCAATTCCACGGTAACTGAATCAAGCATTGACTTACAGACAAACAGAAACCATTGATTTTCAAAGTTTAACTAACCTCTGCACAATGACGACTTATAACAATTTCCACTGAACATTCTACAAAAACGAATTTAGTGGAAGATCTACAGTATGCAGATGGAATTACAGTAAAATCTCCCTCTGGTTTTTTTGAGAACACATTTTCCAACAACTCTGTTAAATATCTGCTCCGAATTAAGATTTAAAGATTTAAAGATGTCAGCAATATCACAGCACCTTGAGTTCTATCTTGAGTTCTATTTTTGTTATTTTACTACAGTAAGTGAAGTGGATTTACACCCGGTAACGGAATTAAACCATGGGTCCATGATCTGTACTAAACTGAAATTCATAATTATGGATATCAATGTCATCCTCCTTATATTTCACAAGTTCGGGCATCACAGTGCTGCACAGCAGAGTGTAGTAGAGTAACATACCGTACAGTACAGAACAGTACAGTACAATACATTACAGCACAGCATAGCACAGTAAAGTAGAGTTCAGTGCAGTGCAGTAGAGTACAGTAGTGTACAGTAAAGTAGAGCAGAGTTGTATTTATACTCTGCTTTTCTTTGCTATACTGTGTTGTACTGTACTACTGAATGGTATTGGACTGTACTTTACTGTGCTCTACTGACTGTACAGTATTCTGCTGTACTGTGCTGTGCTTTCCAAACGTATTAAACACGTCTATGATAGGTTCAGATTTGTTCCAGTCCGGTCCATGTAAGTCGGTGCTCAGTGGGTTCGGATGCTGGTTACAGTTTATGGAATGAGAGGGGGCTCATGAGTAGGCGAGAGGTGACGTTAACTGGAAAGTGAGAGAGGCAAAGAGATAGGGACAGAGAGGGAGGGGATGTACAGACTCAGTTTTTTAACACTATTGGTTTGAACACAAGAGAAAAGAAAGCAAAGGAAAATGAGCTGAACATATCAGTATATAACATATCAGTATGCCAGGCGAAGGGAGGACTGTAAGCAGGGGACCCAACTGTTCCAGTAATTCTGTTACTGGTTTTAGGGTAATTTTGAAACGGAATTACAAGTTTTAATCACTTAATAATTCATAAACAACATTTATATCAGCAAAATCACTATAACTACTTGTTAGGTCATTACTTGTTAATTCTGTGAACTTTCATTATCATCCCTCCTCATGAGGGAGAGAAATTATCTTCGGTGGGTTTTTGGTAACATAATTACCAGTCACAAGGCAATATTTATTACATTTACAGAAGCTAAACAATTAATCCAAAATGAAATATAACATAAGTGTTGATATTAGTTGGCAGGGGTCTTCAAGTCAACATTATTGTGTTTCTATATAGTTCTGATACATTTAAAGACGTTTTCTGGTAGATCTGTTTATCCAGAAATCAAAGCCATCACTTATGCCAAATTCTTTTGATGTAAAATAGTTGAAAATATATCTATCCCTTCATTTACCAAAAATATACCTATAATTTAACACCTAATTTGATACGCTCCTATGAACTAGACATGGGTCCTTAAGAAACACAAAGGCACTTGAGAAACTGAACTGTTGTAAGGCTCACTAAGCTAAAAAAGTGTCCGTGCGCAACCTTGACATCTGTTGACAATGCAACAGAACAGATTAACCGGAATAACATTTACTCTCACAAGTGGCCAGAAATAACTACATAAAAGCCACACCCCTACTAAGCCATGCCTTCAGTCTTCTGATCTGACCTGGAGGATAAAAACTGGCTGTTGTTGTTTTTAGCCCAGAATAGTTTTGGCAGGCAATTGTCACATCTATTTTCTATGCAAACTTTCTAAATGTCGACAAAAATTCACTGTAAAAGTTATCCCTATCTTCCTCTTTCTCTCTCTCTACACTTGGTCACTTTGTTGGGTTCTTTTCTTTAAAAACGATGGGTTATTGATGCTGGGTGCTGGGTTATTGTTGCTGGTTTATTGTTGCTGGTTTATTGAGATATGACCCAGCGGGTCAGATCAGAAGACTGGAGGGGTAGTTTAGTAGGGGCGTGGCTTTCAGATATAAATTTTTATCCAAGAGAGTAAATGTCACTCCTATTCATCTGTTTTATTAGATCATCATCACATGTTAAGGTTGAACATTGACATATAAGTCAATGATGCTTACATACATTACAGTGAATTTGGAAAGTATTAAGACCCCTTAACTTTCTCCTCATTTTGTTCCATTACAGCCTCATTCTAAAATTGATTAACCAAAATACTCCATAATAATGAAGCGAAACCAGGCTTTTACACATTTTTACAAATTTATAAAACAAAACTGAAACATAAATAGCTTATTTACATATGCATTCAGACCCTTTGCTATGAGACTTGAAATTGAGCTTAGGTGCATCCTGTTTCCATTGATCATCCTTGAGATCAATTTACCTGTGGTAAATTCAATTGATTGGGCATTATTTGGAAAGGCAAACACCTGTCTATATAAGGTCCCACAGTTGACAGTGCATGTCAGAGCAAAAACCAAGCCATGAGATCAAAATAATTGTCTGTAGAGCTCCAAGACAAGATTGTGTCGAGGCAAAGATCCGAGAAATGGTCCCAAAAAATGTCTGCATCATTGAAGGTCCCCAAGAACACAGTGGAATCCATCATTCTTAAATGGAAGAAGATTGGAACCACCAAAACTCTTCTTGGAGCTGGCCACTAGGCCAAACTGAGCAATCTGGTGAGAAGGGCCTTGGTCAGGGAGATGACCAAGAACCCGATGGTTACTCTGACGGAGCTCCAGATGTCCTCTGTGGAGATGGGAGAACCTTCCAGAACGACAACCATCTCAGCAGCACTCTACCAATGTTAGAGTGATAAGATGGAAGCCACTCCACCGTAAAAGTCACATGACAGCCCACTTGGAGTTTGCCAAAAGGCACATAAAAGAATCTCCGACCGTGAGAAACAAGATTCTCTGGTCTGATGAAACCAAGCTTGAACTCTCTGGCCTGAATGCCAAGTGTCACGTCTGGAGGAAACCTGGCACCATCAAAATGGTGAACCATAGTGGTGGCAGCATCATGCTGTGGCAATGTTTTTCAGCAGCAGGGACTGGGAGACTAGTCTGGATCGAGGGAAAGATGAATGGAGCAAAGTATAGAAAGATCCTTGATGAAAAACCTGCTCCAGAGCACTCAGGCCCCCAGGAGTGGCTTCGGGACAAGTCTCTGAATGTCCTTGAGTGGCCCAGTCAGAGCCTGTACTTGAACCCGATTGAACATCTCTGGAGAGACCCGGAAATATCTGTGCAGCATTGCTCCCCATCCAACCTGACAGAGCTTGAGAGGATCTGCAGAGACGAATGGGAGAAACTCCTCAAATACAGGTGCTTGTGGCGTCATACCCAAGAAGACTTGAGGCTGTAATCGCTGCCGAAAGTGCTTTAACAAAGAACTAAATAAAGGGTCTGAATACTTATGTAAATATGATATTTCAGTTTTAGACTCTAACTGCAGTCTGAGGGAGGGAAAGACTTCAACGTCACATGGAAATGCCTTAAAGCATCCTGCTAGCTCAGGGAGATAATGGAGAGCCATGGGGAAGCTTCTCTCTCACATGCCACGGGGACTATCTTTAGCTAGCTCCACATAGAGTGCAACACAATATGAGGCTGATGTGTAGTCAAAATTACAATTCCATGGGTAGGCTAACATTGTGTTGTGGTATGGATAGGCAGAGGAAGAAAACATTTGGAACGTTCAACAATGACTTCCATGCTGATTGGTTGATCTTTCCTGGCAATGCAGGTCTAGGCCTGGGTTGGACGACACAGCCCCTCATGTCATATAAAAGATGCTCTCTCTTTGTGAGTGTCTTCTGTGCTTATTGTGTATCACTGGGTATGTTTGCAGCATTCCTAAACTTCCTTTTAGGAAAGAAAAGCAATATTACCTAACTTCCTCCTACTCAATTCAAATCATTGCGAAACATCCATTCCTAATGGCTTTCATCAGCTAGATGTTTAAAGGCATGGGACTGAAGTACTATTACTTTCAGGAAGACAACTTAACTAAGTGAACTCCTGCCCCGGACTCTACATGAGTCACCTGCTAATGGCATGTAGGAAGTAGTGAGGATGCAAATTATATACAACATTGACTGTTGACATTTCGTTGTAAAAGCCATTCATCTTTGAAATGTCTGGTATGGCGTAATAGCTTTCTCATTCCGACTGGTTTTGAACAATTACTCCGGGAGTGCAGCTGGCAGGCGAAGTTGAGATGTTAGAGTTTGCTTTTGATATTTAATCTCAGAGTCAGATCATTAATCTTCCTCTTGGTGGAACGTGGCGTGTGCCTGTGTCTGGTGGAATGGGGAAGGGAGAAAGAGAGAGATAGTGGGGGAGAAAGTTGTCCAGAGATAGACAGAGAAATAATGGGGGAGAAAATGGGCAGAGAGAGAGCATGAGAGGAGAGAGAGAGTAGGGGGGGACAGAGAGAGAGAGAGAGAGAGAGCGAGACAGAGAGAGAGAGAGAGAGAGAGAGAGGGGGACAGAGAGAGAGAGAGAGAGAGCGATTGAGACAACCAAGTCTGGTTTCTGCTGACTCACAGGATATCCTTCCTGGAACAAACTTTTATTTTCTCTCTGGCTGTGCTGTATTGGAACTCTAGAGAGGCTTGTGGGTAATTAGGCCCTGCTTGTTCAGGTGTTTGGCTGGGGCAGCTGGGACACAGGAGGAGCAAGACAATGTTTCACTGTTTCACTGAGCTATGTAGGACAAAGAGAAGTAATAGAGGATGTCAGTGAGAGGGAAAGGACAGCGAG